>NC_133896.1:77904001-78191001 GCF_964199755.1 Larus michahellis | reverse complement strand
TCCTCCTCCTGTTTCTGTTCCCTGACAAATGATATGCTGTCACGATTTTGTAGATGGGTAAATGGTGGCCATATGGAGGGGTAAAGAATATAATGGTCTGCCCAGAATCCTTCTCTATTGTTTGCTAATTTGCAGTATAAGTATATATGACTGTACAGTTCTACATATAAGGATGGAGTAATATATCTTTAGAGTTTTATTTCTCTTGTTAAAAATGCAGATTTAATCCGTTTAAGTTAAACCTGATGTAAAAACATAATTGATTCCACTGTCCACGACTTATGGATGTCAAAGCACCAGGACGCCTGTGTCAATAAACTGACCGAAACTCAGTTAAAGACTTTAGAGGTCTTTACAGACAAAGATCTAAACAGGTCAGGCCTAGCATTTTCAGTTGAAAATCTGATTTATTTTTTATCCTAAGAGAAAAGAAAAAATCGGTGATAAATATTTGCGTGCATTTCTAGGCACCAGTGCCCTTTTCTGGGGTAGTTCTTCCCCACATTTATCTAGTTGAATCACCACAGGGTCAGATAGCAAGGTATAGGATAGCTTACGGAGTCTTGTCCAATCCTTTCACTAGTCACTCTCAGATTTATTGTGTGTCATGTTTCAGTCTAATTTTACTTCCTTCTTATGCTGTCCTTCTGCTGTGCCTCTGTATCATGTGTTTGTTCTGTCGTGTCCCAGACTATGCCTTGCTCTGGTAACCTTATTTTTGCCAGACAGAGATGAAGAAGTAGCCATACCTGCTACACAGTGGGAGGTCACCACATTGTTGAGCCGTGGTCAGGATATGCCCCCCTTTGAAGAGCCTGTGGCCACCAGAGAGCCACACCAGATGATATTCTCCCTGTTTTCAGGATCATGCGATCGCCCCTTTTTCCTCACATGACTCACCCCTTAGTCTCACAGAGGGGGTGTCAAGAAAGGTGAAGGGTCTTGCTGGGGAATTTCTGTTCGTTAGAGAGCAGTGTAAATGGAGGAAGGGATCCTGCACAATTGCGAGAATAGCTTTTTGACTAGTTGACTCACAGAGAATGTGGGAGTTGCATTTTCACTTGAAAGCAAGGGTGAATTAAAATCCAATTAAGAATCTGTAATGATGCATTTTTAATTGTTTGTGTTGCAAGAGTTTTTTGTAGAACTGAACAGGATGATGTACACCAAGCCTACTAATCAAATATGGATAAGTGGATTTGTTTATAGGTGTTTCCCAGACCTCGGAAGTGAGCCATGCAGAAGAGAGAGCATGAAGGTTATCTTGTACTGCATATAGGAAAACGTGACACTTCTTGCATCATATTTTACCATTACTTCTTGCAATGGAAAACAGGGGACTAGCAAATTAAATATTCCCGTGCCTCACTCACGTGGTCTTGTCCCATACAGACTGTGCCACTGACTCAGGTGAAGGTGGTTTGCAAGAGCAAGTTTATAGTTTTAGAAATTCTGAAAATTTTGAAAACAAGAATTCTTGCAAACCCAACTGAGAACCGAATGCCAAATAACTAAGGAGACACTTGTAACATGCCTCTTGGGTCTTCTAGAGCAATCTGCATTAGCTTGGGTCCACTGACGTTAGTGGCAGAGTAGACTGAAATTTTCCACTAAGATTTTTTTTCATTAAAAAAGATTTTTTGTTTGAAGAGAATATTTAATTTGCATCGCAAAATCTTTAATTTAGGTCAAAGATGTAACATTCCTTCACAAACTAGAAATAGAGAGTATATTTTAGATTTCAAGCTAAATTTTAGTTGGTTTTCAGGCAGATAAAAGGTTTTGATTATTTTTTTTTCCCAGAAGTTACATTTTTAGCAAGGACTTTTGGAGGAGGCAGAATATTTCAAGATTATTTTTTTTTTGTGAAAATGGTGTACTTTAAAGATGTTCTTGTCAACCAGATTTCACCAGCTGAAAGTAGCTCCATTTAGTGGTGACTCATTAGGCAACCTAAAAGATAAGACAATTAAAATCAATGTATACTGCTTACTTAGACTTTTTCCATGCCCTTACTTCAGGGAAGGGTCTGTTTCCAATGCAAATAATTTGTCCAGAACATCACGTTACAGGTTACACCATTTACTAATATAATGCTTTTATTAATATAGTTATTGCGTTTAATTTCAGTGCTTGGGACAATGCAACACAATAAATCATGCAGTCAGATTGAGTCAGCTTGGTTTGGACTTCATGCTTGGAATGTGTTGCGTATGTTGTAAGGTGCTCCTTCTTAACAATAGGTTTTACTTCTCTGAACTAACATTTTATGTTTTGGAAATAAGTCAGAGTAATGGTAAAATAGTTCTATATAGTTCTCTAACAGTTCTCATACAAGTTCTATAACTGTTAATGTCACTACTGTTTACGTGCAAACATTTATAAAAACTAATGCTGCAGTCACAAATGTTAGCCGGAGTTGTTGACCAAAATATGAAAGTGGCCAAACTGTATTTGTATGCAGTAAGGGTTTATTGATGAGACAGAGACAGAATTTATGGGGGAAACGCACTCAGATACACATACATGCTTCTGCCACCATCCTGCTCGGGTGCTAGGTAGGTCAACAGTTTCTTGAAGACTCAAGGTTTTTTGGAGCCAGCAGGCAGGCAAGGAACAAGGAGGAGGAAGAACAGGCGTTATTGGAGACAGTGTCCTTGAATAAGGCAGGAAGAGCAGGTGGAGGGAGAGAAGGAGAGTGTGGGTCCTTGAAGCACGCAGAGACTACGGGCAGGGTGCTCTCATAGCTCTGATGATCCTGTGATTATTCTGCAACAGTGTTTTCCATTTTGATTGTTGCCCCTAAATTCAGTGTCCCTAAGAACTGTTAATATTTAGGCAATAAAAATCAGAGAAGATAGCGCTGGAAGGAAAGTGATAGGTTCTGTGATTATTGTTGCCTGCACATTAGTTGTTTTTCATTAGTATTTCCATATTGAAGTAGCAGGATGGGGAATAAATGAATCTGCCTGCTTCCTTTGCTTACCTCTGTTACCTTTGGACATCTGAATTTTAATACATGGATAGTGTTGTTTGCTACTTCCATAGAGGCCAGCAAGAAGCCAGACAGGCAGCTTTCTTCTTCATCTATGTGGGAAGCTAGCCTTTGGGAGAGGCAAATTTTCTTACAAACTCAGTGAAAACCAGTTGCTTAGATGGAGATGTTAAAAAATAAAAAAAAAAAGTTAATGAGGACACGATCACCAGTCAGAGAGTTGGGATCATCATCATTGTGCACAGAAGTGACACAGTTCGGGTTTTTTCCAACATTTGGATTTGTTTATTTATCTAGGGACAAATGCCAAGTGGGGAGTGAGTGGTCTTTCTCCAAAGTCTCTGGTAGTCTGTTTTGGAATTGGTAATGCTGTCACTTTAAGCATCTTTTCTGTTTTTCTCCTGTTTCCTGGTTGTATTGTGGAATCTGTGCTTCTGATATATACCTGTATGACCTGTGTTTTTTCCCTTCTTTAATCTAGGTATGTTTTTTTTCCTTAACCAGCCACTTTCTGAAAATGAGGAATTTCATTAGTATGATTATGATGTATTTATAACCCACAACATCTTCTCCCAGGTCTTTTCCTATCTTGATTTCTGCTTATCTCCCTTACCTTGAAATAAATGGGAAGTAATTGTATGGAAATCTGAAAACTTGTGGTATAAATGAAGCTTTGAGCTTGCCTTATGCAGAATATCAAAGTAGGTGATCCTAATGGTTCCCTTAACCTTTAAAAGCTACAGTCAGGGCTGGTTGGAGAGTTTCTGTTAAGACTGATTGTAAACAGTGTCTGGTTCTCCAGCACACATTTTCTCACAGGAGAGGAATTTCTACATCATTTAAAGTTTTTTTTTTCCCTTTTTAGGCCAATGGATGCAGAGTTCTTTTGTTGTCTGCCTTTGCTGCTCCCCTGAAATTCTTTTCATGACACATTTCTTTCAGACTATCCTGTTGTGGTCCCTCATAGGAACTCTAACTTGCCTCAGATCTCTCCCTCCACAGTTAAAGTCCTCACACCCACCTCATGGTGCACTGCTTCCTAAGGCGAAGAATCATGAGAGATTGTGTGCATCATGAGAGAAGTTACCTAGCCAATGAATTCAGGCCTTTCTGAAGCAAAATCACAAGACTTGCATGTTTCTACTTGAAAAGTCAAAATCAAAGGAATTAAAGTCCCATTTTTCATCCAATTCAGTCCAGGTGTTCATATGATTTATAATGCTTCCATGAGAGCTTAAAGAGCAATTGTCTTAGTCACAGTAGAGGAAAAGACTGGTTTTTTAAGGTGCACAACTTTGTATCTCTGTTAGTTTTTTTAAGTGTGGGACCTGAATTTTTACCTTGAACTGTCATAAAATCTTTAAAAAATTGCTAAAAGTAACATTGAAGTCCTTTGATCTATTCATCTTTGTCAAAGAATGATCACCTATGCCATTATTCACAGATTTGTGTTCTTCCATTATGGCAGTTGCACTACCTTTGCAGCCAGTGGTTCAGTGCTCTACATTCTTTATCATTGGATGTGTTTTCATGTCTAGCTTATCTGACATGTTACAGCACGAGAGTGTTCTTTGTGTATTCCATTATGTGCATAAGGAGTATTTTTCTCCAATCCCGTATCTGGCAAACTTCTATGTACTTGAGGATGGTTATTGTGCTCTCTTTGGGCTTAGCAGTCCCATTCCTCTGTCATTCTGTGTACATCTTGATTTTTCTTTGATGTGTTTCCTCGATCTGTCACTTGGCCTTAATTGAGCTAAATAGACTATAACTTTCCAGATTAAATTTAAAGGATTCTACAGTAGGGTTTACTGTCTAACTGGATAAACACTTGTCCAGTGGCAGGGCATAGTAACAGGGGCCAGAATGATTCTTTCAGCAGGCATGTGCCTTAAAATAATTGTGGTGGTACATTTTAGCAGCTTTAGAGGCTTTTCAGCATAATGCTAAAAGAAAACTAACTCTGACACTAAGTTAGTTCTGAAGAGGTCCCTGTTCATGTGGCATGTGAACAGCTGCAGGTTATTTTAACAATAATAATTTGGTTGTAGGAAAATATATTTCTTGTAGCAAAATTATGCAATCTAATTTTTATTTTTCATTTATGTTTGTAAAACATGAATGTTATCTCTCATAAGGGTATTTTGTATAAATCCATGGTGACCTCAGTATTAGGTAAGCTTACTACATTTTTCTGCAGATGATTTGTGTGTTGAAGTGTGCTGCAGAAAGTTTGTACCTATAGAAAGATGCTAAAAAAATATTTTACTGAAACCTAGAACCTCAGAGACATGAATGGAGGTAAAACAGCTCTGTAAGTTTTTAGTGATCACAATTAGGGAGAATGAGCTTTGTCACAAGTCATGACTTAGGAAATCTGTGGATCAGCAGTGCTCTGTACCTCTAGAGTTTGGTGATTTACAGTACACCTGACTGGAAAATCATGATGAAAATGTCATTTGAAATACTAACAGTGACCTGCCTTTTGCAGGCCAGTCGATAGTGTTGTGTTTGTTTTGAGCTAAAAAGAATAGAAATCAAAGGTCTTAGAATAGTCTGTTGAGTTTGTAAGCCATTTGATTTCTAAAGGAGATGGATGAGCGAATGGAGCTACCTATGTTATTTAAAACTTGCCTTGGAATGATTACATTGCTGATCCAGTAACATGAGGCAAATGGCAGTTTTAATCTTTTGTTATTACCAGCGTTTGCAAAGCATCAGGACACTCTAGGAATTAAGGTGAAGTGTGACAGCTTTGAAAGCTGCCATAAGAATCAAGAATTTTAGTGTATGCTCTAATTTAATTTTCTACTGTAGTCAACACGCTTGCTGTGTAGCGTTTTTATGATGTGTACGAAAGGTGGGGCAACTTGTATGAAGGTGAGGCTCCGGTCATGCACGTAATTTCATTTTGTGGTATGGAAGGATTTAGAAAGCATGGTGATGTTTTCTGAATTGTATCTCTACTGGTTGCTAAACGTAAACAACTTTTATCAAACTGTATATATGTCCTGGCTTGAGGTAAAACAGAACCAACTTTCTGTTCAGTAATTTTACTTCCTAGGCCTCTTCTGACTCCCTGAAATTAACAGCATATTGTGTTCAAAATGGTTCGTTTTCAGCGTGATAAGACCAATGTTTACAGTCTGTGCCAAGGCATGGTACGCAAGGAGGCTCTTGCTTATACTTATTGCTGTAACAACCAAGGGCAGCTAACTTTGATAGTTGCCCCGTTGGAGGATCGGAAATGGAAGAGCGTAGAGGGGTCACACGTGTATGGAGGAGTGGACAGGACAGGTGACCCAAAATTGACCAACAGGGTATTCCATCCCGTCTGCCCCATGCTCAGTATAAAAGCTGAGGGATCAAAGGGTCAGCTCTCTTCAACAGCTGACGTCTGAGGAGGACTCTGTCTGTTCAGGACTCTGTCTGATCCATGTGTTCCTGACTCCAGCTCTGGAACCCAGTTCCCACCCGTTGCCGAGTCCAGTCTGGGACTTCCCCAGTGCCTGATGGTGCTGTCATCCTGGGAGCTTAATACGGTTTTGTATATATTGTATCTATTTCATTATTTTCCTTTTTATTTTACTATTAATATTTCATTAAAGTAGTTTAGTTCCTTCTAAACTCATAAATCTCTTTATCTCTCCTCCTCCTCTCTGTGTATGAGAGGCTGGGGAGAGCATCTGTCGCTGGCAATTGGCCAATTTGTCCAAAACCGCAACAATATAGTGCCTTTTTGTTCCACCATTTTTAATCTGTTTTCGTATTTCTGTTCTTTCACATGTAATTGACTATGTATTACTTGCACAATTTTTGTTTTTTTTTTTTCTTAAGTAAGTCCAACAAACTGTACAGAAACGACAGGGACAAGCAGCACTATCATGTTGAGTGTGGCCTGTTCCTGCAGTGGTCGCCTTTTCAGCAATTGTTGAGATGTGGAAAAAAAATGTATTAGATCCAATACACTTGGAGTCTGGGTCAGATCTTGTCAAGACCATCTTTGGGCTGCACTTGTCCCACTGATTTTTGGTATTTTTAAACCTGTTTTTAAATTAGCGTCACTGCAAAGTTGAAACTGACCCAATTTGATTACCTCATGCACTGGGGTGAAGCAAGAATGAGCTGTGTTGAAGTAAGTGAAGGTTAGGTGTGTAAAAGCAGCATGAAAGGAGAATCTCATCCAGACTACTATACCAGTGTAGTCTAAATGCGGCTTGCAGTGGTGTTTCCGTCTGATCACAAGCGTGTGGGTGGCTATACAGAATCAGAGCAAAGATTCATCTAGCTCATATACTCGTTTTGAGACTGTTTAGTATTGGAAACATCAGGAAAAGGATTAAGAAACAGGGCAGTTTTGGAGAGATCTTTTTCTTCCTGTATCTTCCCAGCTGCTGATGGTTGGTCAGACTTTCTGAGCTAGACATTTTCCTCGTAAGAGAAAGAGTAGAGCTGTTCAGGCAGCTGTAATAGCCAAATGCCCCTTGCTATGTCTGACTTATATTCCCTGTGATGGCATTTCCTAACCCTGTTAATTTTCCAGCGCCTGCTTCGCTGTCTGCCTGCACGGGTGCTCTGTCAAGCTTTGGTGAGTTTTGGGGTGTGGAGCGCGGTGAGCCACAGCAGAGGGCTCCCCGGCGCGGCGATGAGCCGTACCCAGTGCCTGCATGCTGTGTGTGGGCGGAGGGGACACGGCTCGGTTGAAATAGCTGCTCTCGGGATTTATAAAGCACCCATGACTGCCATACGTTAAAACTGAAGTAAGACCCATTCTGAGGAGTTTCCTAAAGCGGGATGGTATGGGTGTAGCCATCACTTGCCTTCTCTCAGCATGGTTTTTCTTCTGCTGCTTGTAACTGGGCTTTAGGAACGATTTTGACAGCTAAGTTCTTTGGTCATTAAGCCAGAATTATTTCAGCTTTGGAGAGTATTTGAACAACAGTCCTGGGAGTTGTGAGGAAGAAAGAGGAAAATTTACCTGTGTGCAGATTTTTGCTGCAATGTTTCAGTGGGGGTGGATGATTTACTCATCAAAGCCCCAGTTTGGTTCGAAGTCAATGGCCTGTTTACATGCAACATGGGAAGTCCAACGGCCTGGCCCATATATATTGGAGAAATCACTTTGTCATGCAAAGCCGTTGCAAACTACACATGTAAGAAGATGCTGTGTTTTAAGAGATATAAAGCACTGCCAGGTTTGAACTTAAGCAACACCAAGGCCTGTAGTCTGAAGGCAACATACATTTCAGATTTAAATAATTCTCACTGGCTTCTGTTGGAGTTGTTCCAGATTGTGCCAGTTATACTGGATCAGAATCAGGCTATGTTCCTTTGTAATAGTCAAGTGCCTCTCAAAATACTTCCCTCTCTTAAAAATTATCTGACAAATTTGTGGCTGCTTTAGGTAGACCTGTTTAGAAAAACAGGAATACAAATTCAAGTCACAGATACTAAGTCAAGTTGTTGCATGTCATCTGAGCCCTGATAGCTCTACATATGTTCTTAGCCTCTCACAAATGGGCAGTACCTCAGTCAAATAGGCTGTTTCTCTGCTTGGTTTACCCACATGATAAGCAGTTAAGATCATACCGGGAGCCTTGCAAACATAAGTTGAGGCATGACAACCTGTGATTAGTCAGTAGTGCCTTTGAGTTCATAGACTTTTGGGAAAGCCTGCTCCTTTTGTGTTGGTACTGTGTGTTGTACAATCGTACAAGTTTGGAGAGGGAAAACTATTTACATCGGACCTCCTAGAATGAATTTAAGATAAAATTATAACCAAACATAAATATATGCAAATATTTTCATGCGAGGCGTGTAATACAAATGTTCACAGAGGCTCTTCAGAATGTGATTAACTTATGAAGTCTTCCCACCAAGTTCAGTAGCAATTAGTTCTCCTTCACAGGTGAAAGTCAAAGCCGTAAGTAATAAGGATGAATCTAAGGAAATGATTCAGAATTCCATAATCCATTATCTTTCTCTTAATTTTACTTAATTGATTTAAACACCGTGATCCATCAGGCATCAGTCCCCTTCCATTCTATAGGTATCATATGTACTGTATTCCAAAGCACTGGAAGCAAATTGTGATATGTGGTGTGAAGATGATCAGAGTCAAAAGGATACCAGTTGAATACTTGTAGTGACTTTAAATTATTTTTTCATTTACCTGTATTTCTTGTGCTTTCTTGTTCATGCTAATTGATTGTCTATATTTCTTTTAAAACTGGCTGAATTTGCTTTGAGATTCCTTTTTGAGGTAGTTTTGTCTTCTGCTTGCCTCAGACTCCCCCTCCTCATTCATCATCCCATTTGCAGTGTCTTTAGTGCAGCCCGTCAAGAGTAGGCATTTTCAAAAAGCTTTTTCTTCTTTTAAGCTTTGGTGCCTAATCAAAGAGATGGTTGCTAAGAGATTTTGGAAAGCATCATTAACAGGGTCTGATTTGCTCTTTTTCTTACCTTCCATGCACAGGTTTCAGATGAGAATTTGTGAGTAAATGGGATAGCAGCATCCCGAAACATTCCTGTGCTGAGATTGTACCAATGGACAGAATACAAGGAGACTGTGCCAGTCCCGTGCCACCAGGAAATGCAGAGAGGAGCAGGACTGGAGAACAAGACTCAGGACTAACAGTGTTGGGAAAAGCACATGAGTTCTTTCAGATTTGTGATGTGGAAGGCAAAGGCTTCATCACTCGTCAAGACATGCAGGTAAACCAAAACTAACTATGTGAAATGACAATGCGAGAAGCTCCTAATGCCCTTAATGAGTTGAGTCTGGTTAATCTAGAGTTAAAAATTGTAACACCATCCTGATAACTTTAAAGAGATATGTAGGATTTAAAATAATCTCTTTGAAGTCTTACATAATACTTGCATTTGTTTCCACAGACAAAGAAAAAAAAAAAGAGGAAAAGCAAAGTAAGTGAAGTTTAAAAAATGCCCCAGGAATCCAGGAGTTTAATTTCATTCTTGTTGCGAAAGTTGAAACTCCAGTGAATTCATTACTTGGTGATTTGCCACAGCATCATGAATGTATTCAGTCCACCAATTTTATCCTGTTTTTTGAGCAAAATTGTGTAAATAAAGTCTTTCCCTTTGGTTTTATCTGCCAGACAATGGTGAACTCTCAGTTGGATCACATATATTTGTAGGAAGTACAAAGGAACCGTATTTTATCATTATTTGGTGTTCACAATAGTCTTACCAAATTGTTCTTAAATTGTTTGAGGGGCCAAAATCAGAGATGCTGAAAATGTTGATGGAAAAACCCAATTATATAACAAAATCTTTTGAAAAATGGAATTGGGTGTATATTGCAGAAATGATAATTTGAACCAGTATGTAGCAGAAAACAAGAATGTACTTATACTGGACATGCAAAGCATAATTTCATTGTGTTAATCCATTTCTACTTCAGTACTTATGGATGAAATAGAATTGGGGAGCAGTAGCAAAATAAATTCAGCGCAATCTATTAACAACAGAAGCATCTAATACAAAATATAGAAACCTTCCAAATCCTCAGAAACAAGATGTATCTGCATAAAGGAAAATGCAAACGAAACACTTTTAACTATCTATGTTGGAAATGCAAAAACCTCATAGTCAATTGCTCGGATTACTAGCTCTCAAGAGCTTTCTGTGCAGTTGTGTGTTGCTGAGTTTTGTGATGACGTGTGCTAATTCTGCAAAGCTGAAAAAAGATAGGAGTGCAGATGCTTGCTGTGCTGTAGGCTTTACCAATATACATTATCTCACTGAAGTAACTGAATGCAAACAAACAATATGTTGTTAGTGTTAATTTTGGTAAATCCAGGTCCATAGAGAAATCAATGGATTGTAATTTTATTGCCTTTCCAAAACTTGAATGGAATACTTTTACATAGTGAATGACCCATATATGCATACGTAGGTAGGTATATATAAAAAGTATTAATATAAGGTTTTTGCAAGGAAAGTAAAAACATTTGTTTCTGTTTTGTTCTAGATTTTATGCTTAGAGTGCTGATAAATTTATACTTCAGGTTCTAAAACAGACATTGCAAAAGATGAAGTAGAAAAAGGGTTGCAAAGGGTTGCAAAGAACAGATAAAGTACATTTCTATTTCACCATGAGTATTTGTTTACCATATCTGACAACTTCAGTAGATATGTGAGTGTCTGGTTCATTTAAATACAGAAATAAGGGTGCTCAGAACACTTGAGAAGATGTTTCTTTCTGTTTTCTTTTATTTCCTACTCATCTGATTAAAGATAACATTACAAATACAAACCTTTTGAAAATATTGGATTGTCCTTATTCCACTCAGAATTTTAGTATATCAGGAGTAATTCAGATGAAACAATGCAGTTCCATTGATAAAAAAAAAAAAACCTGGGGTGAGACCCATCTCCTCCATTTGACTTTACAGTAATTTAGTGACAGTGAATAAAAATTACGAAGGAAAGTCTTCTACATTAATTGCAGCAATTCAGAAACCCCGATTCTTTGAAGCCAGTGATAGCTTTCTCATTGTCCCATCTTCCTTATAATTCAGTAGTGGATTAATAGAGATTTATTTGGATACCAGTGACAGTAATCTACAATGTTTTCTAATGGATTTGGTACCCATTATTTTATTAATATACAAAATAATGATGTTTTATACTGAACAACTGTACATGTAGACATATATTGTTACAGGTATTCATTATGTTTGATTAGAACGTCTAGTTATCTACAATCTCTGTATTCCAAACTTGAGGTTGAAATCAGTATAGTTGATTTTGATTGCCGTTTTCATGATGTTTGCTCCGTATAGCAAAGACATAAATCATAGAATCATAGAATGGTTTAGGTTGGAAGAGACTTTAAAGATCATCTAGTTCCAACCCCCAGTCATGGGCAGGGACACCTCCCACTAGACCAGGCTGCTCCAAGCCCCATACAGCCTGGTCTTGAACACTTCCAGGGATGGGGCATCCACAACTTCTCTGAGCAGCCTGTTCCAGTGTCTCACCACCCTCATAGTGAAAAATTTCTTCCTAATATCTAATCTAAATCTACCCTCTTCCAGTTTGAAGTCCTTACCCCTCATCCTATCACTACATGCCCTTGTAAAAAGTCCTTCTCTAGCTTTCTTACAGGCACCCTTTAGGTACTGGAAAGTTCCTATAAGGTCTCCCTGGAGCCTTCTCCAGGCTGAACAACCCCAACTCTCTCAGCCTGTCTTCAGAAGAGAGGTGCTCTAACCCTCTGATCATCTTTGTGGCCCTCCTCTGGTTCTGCTCCAACAGGCCCACATCCTTCTTGTGCTGAGGACTCCAAAGCTGGATGCAGTACTCCAGGTGGGGTCTCATGAGAGCGGAGTACAGAGACAGAATCCTCTTCCTCGACCTGCTGGCCACGCTTCTTTTAACGCAGCCCAGGATACAGTTGGCTTTCTGTGCTGCAAGCACACATTGCTGGCTCATGTTGAGTATCTCATCCACGAACACCCCCCAAGGCCTTCTCCTCAGGTGTTTACTTCAATAAAGTAAATCAGTTTTTTCCTTAAAAGGCAACAAGCGTTGATCACTTTTGCATCCTGCTGTTTGTTAGTTCAGTATTACTTACCATTAATGAAGCATTGCTTCGAATGAAGATGCTAACATTAAGCTTTTTAATCTTTACTGATGTGGTATGAGGCATGGTCTTCAACAGAAAGTGCTGAGTATCTAAAATCCAATTAACTTCAGTGGAACAGATCTTGCAAGCAAAGTTTTCTAATGTGTTATAATACAGTAATTATATTAAAGTTTTACTCCTCCCTGATTATATCATGGTGCTTATTTTGAAATTATGTTAATACTTGTTGTTTGGCATTTTTTATTCCATTTCAAAATATTAAGTGCACTCAACTTTCAAACAGACAAAAGGTTGTCTGAAATTGCAAGAAAGCAAATTCTACCTAAGACCTGAAACCAGAACTTTGCACTTCGGGCCATGAGGTTATAATCAATAACAAGAACTAGTGTTGCAAAATGTTTTGGCTTAATGCATATAGCAGAATTGGGTTCAGATCTTGGTCTGTTATTTGACCTCTGTCTTTTTATTTAGCAGAGTAAATGATTGGTGTTTTCAGATAAGTAGCATAGAGGTCATGAAATCACAGACCACATTGGGTGGCAATGCAGATAGATTTCTGTTTAAGCTCCAGTGGTATCTTTGGATAAGTTTTCTTTCTTTTCTTTTTTTTTTTTTTTTAATGTTTAAGAGCCTCATGTCGAAAGGATTTATGTATTCTTACAGTAAGTGCTAATGAGCAAATAAATAAAAACACCCCTATGAGACCAACAATAGCATTTTGGGATTTTTTGAAAAATAAAAATAAGACATTGGGAAAACATTGACTTAGTCTTAGTAACAATTGTAAGTGTGGCCTCAGTTCATCAAAGTCAATAAATTATCATCAGGGAATTTAATGGAGCAAAATGTTGGTGCATTCTTCAAAATGTCCTATTTTCATATTTTTTTCAAGAAAATGCAAGTAATTGTGGTGTTTTCTACTGCAAAATTAGTATAATTCCATTCAGAATTTGAACCCTGCAATAGGGCGCTCCAGCTGTGGTTGGTGAAGCACAGTCAGGTTTGCAGCAAGACCCACAAGCAGTTGTACAGGAGTAGCAGGTGGGTCTGTGTTTGTGACATGGTCAGAAAAGGACAGCCAGCTCCTTCAGCAGGTCCCAAAGAACTGGCATTAGGAGTACAGTTCCTGTTTTTCTAAGTGTAAAAAGAGTAATTTGTCTGAAGCATCTCCGCTGTCATCAGTGCTGTGTAGGATGTAAGAATTTTACAAGAGAAGCTAATTTTAAAAAGTTTCCCTTTAGGTCTGAGAGATTAAAATTAAAGTTGTGGGAAGATGAGTGTGTTTAAGTGAGAAACTGATAATATGTCTGATGAGTCACTGATGAAACAACTTATTTAGACATCAAGTTTTCTTAATTTTTTGGAAGCAAGCAGCAATGTACAATTAATCCTGCTCAGAAGTCCCTTTGGGACTATTCCAGATGGTTCTGCCCTTTAGAAGTTCTGTTACTTTTCCTTCTCAAGATTACCTTGGCATTCCTTTTACTGTTCTTCCCTTCAACTCATACAGGTCCATAATGTATACCCTAAACCCATCGTTGCAGCCAGGGAAGTTCTGGTTAACGCACTCAGCCAATTCTTACCTTGGTCTTACCTTATATGGCCCAGTATATTGTATAGTCATTTCTATTGTTCTTGATTTGCTGAAGAGACTTTCTTCAGTGCTAAATCCCTTCCCCACGGTGGCATAGATTAGCACTTTTGTTCTGATGAACTTTATCAATGTATTAGCTTGCAATTTTAATATGTTATATATATAATAGGAGCAGAAGACTTCACTAGCGTGTATTTATATTGCTTCCCAAACTGAGGAAAGGTTTTATTCTTCCTAGTGTTGCCTCCCAGTGGAAATCATGCCGTTGTAATTGTTTGCCACTCCAGTTTCCTCCTATTTCTGGGAATCTGTCTATACTGTTAAAAGAATTACAGTAAAACCATTAGGGCCAGATTCAAAGAAAATGGTGGTGTTTCTTTTTTCTTTTAGGCTGTCTTTAGATTCTCAGGAAAAGATAAGTGATTTTGTGGAGCTGGTTTCATGAAATTTGGTTGTTTTTTTGGTGTAAGCATGCTGCATTTCAGAAGTAGATAGTCAGGAACTACATTTTACTCATTACAGGAGCATCAGGTTTGCTCCTTGGACCATGCAGCTTTCTTATATTTGTATATTTACACATTTCAAAGCAGCTTTAATTAGGACAGTATACCCTCTATAACGTCCTTGTTCAGAGAGTCTCTTGCTTGACCTCATGACATGGAAGGAACGAGGCGTACAGTTCTGCTAGCAGGTTTGTCCAGCTGCATGATAATGAAGGCATTTCACCAAGATAATCAAGCCATTTAGCCAGGATGCCTTAAACTCCACCTCAAGTTGTACCCCTTCTCTGCGTGATTGGAATCTGTGTCCCAAGGAGATTGTTCTGACTGATTTCGTATAAAGGATTCATAGAGGCAAATAACGAAGTCATAATCTCCCCCAATTGATGTTTTATGCTGTGATTCATTTGAATTTTCACTCTGGGAAACAAAAGGACCTATCCTTCTGTATTATGAATGTTCTGTAGAATCTAGTCTTCCTCTCATCCTGTAGTACTGGGTAAAGTTGCTGCGTGTTTTGTCTTTCCAGAGGCTGCATCCTGAGTTACCACTTAGCCTGGAAGAGCTTGAAAAAGTTTTTGTTACCTTGGATGCTGATGGCAATGGCTCACTTACCCCAAAGGAGTTCACCACAGGATTCAGTGAGTTTGGAAAGCATGTCTCCTGTGTAGAGCTTTATTCACTCTCCATATCAATAAAGAAGCATTTTATCTTAATGATACACTTAATGATACACACAGGGAGCCAGACTATTTCCTAGATATAGCAGATATATGTAGCAGATGAAGAAATAGTCAAATTATGTCTGTAAATGGACAAAGGGCTCCAGGGTCTTTGTCTCCTGTGTAAGATGGCAAATCACGGCACAATGTGAGGCATATGATGTAACCACCCGAATTACACCTGTTTTAAGCCATGGAGTCGATCTATGAACAAATTTTGGAAAAATTACCTTGAGGGGAAAAAAAAAATCTTGTGTTTTATTTCATATCAGATCATATCAATTGATCTTTAGTATGTTACTCTTCAATGACATGGCTTCTTATAGTAAGTTCTGAAAATGCTAACATGTGATTTCTAATTCTTAGGCCAGTTTCTTTTGGGGCAGATTGCTTTGGATAATGAGATGATGCAGCAATCAGAAGGTGAAACAGCCTGCCCACTTAAATGCAAAGAGACCGTGAGTGATGATGAGGATGAAGAATTCCAGTTCTCAAATCTGATGGATCGGCTTGGAGCTAAAAAGGTTTTGGATGAGTGAGTCTTCGCAACAATAATAATAGATTATATGATCTTTTATAATTCAGGTCTGGGTTTGATGGAATGGAGTCCAAGATGAATGATGAGAACCAAGGCTGCTCAGTAACACAGTGATTCTTTAAACATTAATTTTCTTGGTTGCCAGAGTTGATAAAATGCCATTCAATCAAAATTTCCAAGAGCAAAGCTATTGTACTTCAAGCATATGAAATGTGTGTTTGTGCCATATGAAAGCTATGCCATTAACACACTGATGTACCATGGGTTTGAACACAGATAATTACTGGCATGATCCACAGATGCCACTGATTTTCAATCAAACAATGCATGATGCCTGCTTTTTTTGGCAAGGGCTGTGTTTAAGGTGCAGCAGTTTACTATAAGTAAGAATATTTTCTCCGCTTTTTGTGCTTTTTCTCCCCTCCATGCATAATTGCATATTGTGATTGCTCTGATAACACTACCTCTTCCAGGACCAGGATGACTTACTCTGAAACACTGAACACAAAAACTGCTCGAAGAGCTTCTTGTGTGTTGGCCTGACATTCATTGATCTATCACAATGAATGTTCTAGATCAAAAAGGCATGGGGCAAAAATGGGAGAGAATCTGGACAAATAGTGGGAATGTTTAAGAAATACGTAAGTGATTCTTAGCATGAAATAGAAGTCCTCATCAGTGCTTCTCTTCACCTGACTGCCTGTTACAGGAAAAAGTTGATTGTCAGTTGGTTGATCATCCTGAAGGTCTTTCACTATGAAGAGATTTTTATCACCCACTTTTTCTAGCCTTATCCTCATTTTGTCCTATAAATATAGCACTCTCTAATGGCTAGGTTCAGGCTTACAATGCACATGTAAGAGAATGAGTCAGGAAGAAACAAGCAAAAGAAGTTGTTCAGGAGAATTTAGGCAAAGTAAAAAACCCATTATCATTCACAGTAGAATATCTTTTTTTCCAGCATCCACTGAACAGATTTGGAAACAAAATGTTCTCGTCAGATCTTTAAATCAAAATTTTCAAGATGTCACGGTCTGATTTTTGTAGCAGTCCCACAGTGGAATTCAAATGGGCTGAAAATTAAAGAAGACAGTACAAATGCTCTTTGTTAAATTGTCTAAGTAACTTAGGAGACTGAGTCTCATTTATTTCTCATGAGGAGGTGTTTTTGATTAGCTTTCCCACTGCCCCTTCCCTGCTAGATTGTGGCAACTTGTGATAGAAGTGACAGGGTGGTACAGTGTATCTTGTCTGTCTCCTTTTTTACCCATTCCTGTTTAGATGAAGTGTCTGGCAAGCCACCCACTAAACAAGCAGTTCCTGTGATTCTCTGCAGCCATGCATGGCCAAATTTTATGATGCATTTTTTGGAATAAATTAAATTTCCATCATTTCCCACCCACCTCATCATTTTCAAATCTAGCACTGCTTAAGTAGCCCTTGTTTTTAATAAGCCATGTGTTCTGACCAGCGGTGCCCCAAAGCCTCCATCCACTACGATGCTGTGAACGTTTATTGGAACCTGAGAAATATTCTCTCTTAATGAATCCTTTACGATCTCTTCTTTCAGTGACAGTGATGTGAAGCAACTTTGGTTGCAGCTGAGAAAAGACGAACCTCATTTACTTTCCAATTTTGAAGAGTTTCTGGTCAGAATTTTTTCCCAGCTCCAAGAAGCAGATGATGAAAAGAACGAGTTGGAATGGGCCCTAAAAAAGTTAGTAGTACTTTTTTTTTTTTGGACTGTTTATGTAATTTTCTATCTTACCTACTATTTGAATCTTTGAAGTAAACAAAAGTATTTCAGTGGCGAACTAAGGATTATAATCACTAAAATGCCTGTAACATAAGATTTTTATTAGTCATGAAGAGTACCAGTAAAATTATTTATACTGAAGAACTGCCTGAAATTAGTTTTTCTCTTCCAGTTAACAGATTTTGTTCACTGAGAGTCTTTTGCAGATGTCTATTATTGCATTGCAGTTTTAAGACAATATTAAGCAATTCACTTCTAGTTAATCAGTTTGATTCCAGAGGACAGTCAGATTTATCAGCACTAAGATGCATGTGTCTGCATAGACTGGCCAGGATTTACTGCGGGGTCGCAGAAGATAACAGATGCTGCATATTGAGGTCTTATCCTGTCTCCTGGGTTCTTCTTGATTGGTGACAATAGTACCCTTTGGAAGTGCAGAATGAATCTGATCTTTCATCTTTCCTCCCTGACTCAACTCTGTGAGTCTATTCTCAACCTTTTGTCACCTTTCCTGGATATAGGCTGTGCTTTTGTCTTAAGTTGTTCTTTTTTTTCTAACTTGGACGCCCTGAGAAGGTGGTTTTTTGTCTTTTCTTCTGGAGCTTTCACACAAGCATATTTTTATTCATGAACCTGCATCCTGTGGTCTAAGAGAGCCGGAGGTTTCCTCCTGTCCTGGTTCAATAGATACAGTACACTGCTGCTGTTAACCATTTGTAGGTCCAGCTAGTAGTGAGGCTGAACATATATTCTCAATACACACACACATGCAGATGCACCACACATGGGGGACTGTGCAGACTAATACTGATTAGAAAGCAGTGCCTCTACTGGCACCCGCCTAAACACAAGCAGAATTCCCACCAACATGAAGGATGACAGCCTGATCCTGTTTCTCCTGTTCGGTTTGTCAGTAGTGAATTTTGTTAGTGAAAACATACACGCATCCAGCCCTCCCACACACTTACTTTATTCAGAAACAAACCTACATTCACAGATCCTTTGAATATTAGCATGGACTTTAGTCTGTCTAATGTCCCTGCCTGCACCTTGGGCCCCTTATCCATTCTTTGACTCAGACCTTGGGTCTTCCCAGATGTGGGTCTCTTCCTACTCACTGACTGGTTCAGCTGAATTGAAGTTTGCTGCCAGAATGTGTTCATTTGCTCCCTCATTAACAATCACAGATCCTTCAGATTTTAGCGTGAGGCTTTTTAAGTCCATGCTGAGACCCTAGTCCCTTTACCTCCAGTCCTCAGCTCAGACCTTGAGTTTTTCCAGGTGGGTGGTGATATCCTTCTCCTTCTATGACAAAGTGACCCACTTAGTGGATGAGGAAAAGGCTGTGGGTGTTGTTTACCTGGACTTTAGTAAAGCCTTTGACATGGTTTCCCACAGCATCCTCCTGGAGAAACTGGCTGCACATGGCCTGGATGGGAATGCTTTTCACTGGGTAAAAAACTGGCTGGAGAGCTGGGCCCAGAGAGTGCTGCTGAATGGAGTTAAATCCTGTTGGCAGCCAGTCACGAGTGGTATTCCCTAGGGCTCTGTATTGGGGCCAGTTCTCTTTAATATCTTTATCAATGATCTGGATGAGGGAATTGAGTGCACCCTCAGTAAGTTTGCAGATGACACCAAGTTAGGTGGGAGTGTCGACCTGCTTAAGGATAAAAACGCTTTGCAGAGGGATCTGGACAGGCTGGATCGATGGGCCGAGGCCAGTGGTATGAGGTTCAACAGGGCCAAGTGCCGGGTCCTGCACTTGGATCACAACAGGCAGTGCTACAGGCGTGGGGAAGAGTGGCTGGAAAGCTGCCCAGCGAGAAAGGACCTGAGGGTGTTGGTCAACTGCTGGGTGAATATGAGCCGTCAGTGTGCCCAGGTGGCCAAGAAGGCCAACAGAATCCTGGCCTGTATCAGGAATAGTGTGGTGAGTAGGACTCGTGATCATCCCACTGTACTCAGCACTGGTGAGGCCACACCTTGAATACTGTGTTCAGTTTTGGGCCCCTCTCTACAGGAAAGACATTGAGGTGCTCCTCCTAGAACACCTGTGAAAGCCATCCATCAGGGTTCTGTCTGTAAGTGTTGTCAGTTTCTTACTGTTACTTATTACGTCCAGTAGTTTCTCATGCTCTGTTCAGTTAGTTGTCAGGCTAAGGCCTAGTCATCTCCATACAACTTAACACTTAATCTCCACCAGTGTTAACAAGTCTCTTACAAACTTGTTCTCATAGAGTTTAGTAAGAAGAAACTGTTGGAGAAGAAACTTAAAACCCACCACTTAATCCTTTAGTCAAAGGGTTTCAATGAAGATTCCTAACAAGTTATAAAATATTTTCCTGTTACACTCAGAAGTCTATCCGTGCGTCAGATATATTCTGTGCCAGTATAACCATAGGCATGTTTCTCCTTTTGGGTGATCTGTAATTCTGGTTCAGTACAACAGCCAAAATACTGCAGATAAGTTTTTACATAGAGCTGAATACACTTTAAGGAAAACAAAGCAAATGGCCACATTTTTATCCCAGAGTTGGTGGTGTTCTCCTCACTGGTGTTTATCCTCATAAAGTTGTTGCCTGTATTTGTAGATTTTAAGGCAAAATGAAAATATGAGGTTTAAACCTTCTCCTTTTAAAAATACTCATTTTCTTCTTTGTTTCTTTTAATTTAAACAAAAGTGGGAGACTTTTACTACAGTAAATACTGTAAATATATCTGGTCTGGTGCTGGAATCAGCAATAGCTAAGCTGCGCACTGAAAGTGTGGACCAGTAGCTCCATACATTCATACATTTTGTTTTTGGCATCTACACAATGGATACCTTTTTTGTTTGCTATGGCTAAGTTCGTTCTTGATTTTCTGATGTTTGTATTTAATTTTAAGTGCTAATTTAAAATTAGATGGCTTCTTAAATTTAGCAGTGGTGTTTTTTAAATAATGGGGTGATATATTGAGTGGGCAAAAAAGCTATAGATGAACTTCATCGTAGATAAATGTAAGGAAGACAAAATAATTTAAGTCATGCTTACATGATGCTGAGCATGGAATGGGCAGTTACAACTCTGGAGGAAGTCCTTGGGGTCATAGCAGAGAGCTTCCTGAAATCATCCGTTCAGGGTGCAATGGTAGCCAAAAAAACCCAGTAAAATTCTATGCGTGATTGGGAAGGGTACTGAGAACATAACAAAGCATGTTTTTGTCAATACATAGAATCTTGGTGCACCCGTGTCTTGAGTACTGAGTGAAGTTCTGGTCTCTTCATCACAAGAATAATGTAACATAATAAAGAAAGGTACAGAGAATGGCAACTCAGTGATTAAAGGGATGGAATAGCTGTTCTGTAAGAAGTTTTTTTTAAAAGGTAGGATCTCTTGAGTGAGAAGGTAAAGGTTGGAGTGGGATTTGATAGACCATGAGACCACTGACTAGGCTGAATGAGGAACTGTTATTCTTCAGAACCCTAGCAGCAGAATGAAAGGACATTTAACAAGACTAATAGGAAGTAAGCTTAAAACAGATGAGAAAGAAACGTTTTTCTTCTAATAGCAGATAGAATCTTCGACTGACATTAGCTCTGTCTGCTGCTGTGCTTTGCGTCTGAAAGAAAAACCTAGTAAAAAGGTAGACTGTATTTCAGACAATGAAGTTCTAAATAGAGAAGATGATAAACATAACAGTAAAGGGGAAGGGAAGGATGAACCGACTTCTCATTGGGAAGTCAGTTAGCATGGGACAGTGTCAAAATCCACCTTCAGTGAAAGAAGAGGAGAATCAGCATCTCAGAACATTAGTGCACACAGAGCGCAAATCACTGTATTTTTTTTAAAGGGAAAGAATCATAGAATCATAGAATGGTTTGGGTTGGAAGGGACCTTAAAGATCACCTAGTTCCAACCCCCTGCCATGGGCAGGGACACCTCCCACTAGACCGGGTTGCTCAAAGCTCCATCCAGCCTGGCCTTGAACACTTCCAGGGATGGGGCATCCACAACTTCTCTGAGCAGCCTGTTCCAGTGTCTCACCACCCTCATAGTGAAAAATTTCTTCCTAATATCTAATCTAAATCTACCATTTCTTCCAATCTTCCAGTTTGAAGCCCTTGCCCCTCATCCTATCACTACATGCCCTTGTAAAAAGTCCCTCTCCAGCTTTCTTGTAGGCCCCTTTAGGTACTAGAAAGCCGCTATAAGGTCTCCGTGGAGCCTTCTCTTCTCCAGGCTGAACAACCCCACCTCTTTCAGCCTGTCTTCATAGCCTGTCCTGATCATCTTTGTGGCCCTCCTCTGGATCTGCTGCAAGAGGCCCACGTCCTTCTTGTGCTGTTTAATTTGATCAGAGTTAAGAATGATAAGCCATTAATTAAATGCTTGGGGAGTATTCAACCTACAGAAATGGCATGTGCTTATGTGCCAGACCAACTAAAGAGATTCCTACACCCAGAGGTACCTCCTGGATGTAGTCTTGATGATGCTGCCATATCCCGTGATTCCAAACACATAAGAGGAAAGAAATATCTAAATCAGAAGCTTAATAATACGGGACTGAAGTTATTCTCCCTGTGAGACAGAAGCAAAGAAAATCTCTGTGATTCCCATGGAAACACTGACTATTGTGCAATGCGTTCTGCCTGTGCAAAGTTACAGGGTTTTTCAGTACATAGTCAATCTATCTCTGATCAAAGTGACATTATAATGCATCAGGACAGTATTTTTAAATATGAATTTAGCATCTCTGCCACACCTTTCTAAATAATTGTTAATACTTTATGAATTTGTGTTGTTTAATTCCATTGGCGAGTTCTAATTTCTTATGAAGCATTTTCTTAGTTTTAAGAAAAGAGAATTTGAGATCAGAACAATACACTATAAAGTACTCCTCTTACACTATAAAGGAAATAAGGCAGAAAAAGAGCTTCTGGATTTTCTGTCACCCTCTTTTTGAAACATTGAAGTCACATGAAGAGGCCCTTGTCTGGGCTGCTTTTCTCACCTAATCAGAGTTTACAAAAATCTAAGTGGCAGCAGTCATTTTCCTCAAATTGGTGTAGCTTGATATTTGTTTGTTGTTGTAAATCCTGAGAAAATGCCTTCCCCCTCATTTTTTACCTGTGACTGAAAATGCAAGCTGGCGATGTCCAGTGTTCTGATATTTGAAAAGGTGAAAGAAAGGTTTGTTTCTGGTGTTTCTCACTCCTCTTACCTTAGGTAGATTTTTTTAAGTTTATTTCTGATTTGCTTGGCTTTAACTGAGAAGATAATCAGGCTTTAATAAATGAAAACATAGAATATGTAGAGCATTAGGTACAAAAAAGAATAGTAGATACCCAGATTACAAAATTAACAGTTTTTTTTTCTACTGTATATTCTTTGGCTTGCTCTTATTGATGTGAATGCCCTAGGAGATTATGTACTTTATTTGTAACATGCATTCTGCAGGTTGCTCAAGGAACAGCTGTGGCAAGAGGAATGCGGAGGAATATACAGTAGTATCCCATAAAGGCCCTATTTATCTCTATTAAAAATCTTTCTAGATTGTTCTCTGAGTTTGATGCAAAGTGATTTTTGCTTTTCAGTTTCTGGATTAATGAAAATAGGAGGGAATAGAATAGAATAGAAGCAGAACAAAGCAGCTGTCTTGTTCCCTTTCAACACTTAAATATTTTCTGCCCAAACTAAAGCATCTGCTCAGTGTAATCCTTCGTGTATCAAACTGCAGTGATATTAATTGCAATATTTTGGTGGAAAAAGTGAGCTTTTTAAGTCCTTATTTTCTCCTACAGTCAGATACACTTGTGCACAGCATATTTCTATTCCTCAGCTGGGCTTTTCAAATTTGTTTCAGGAAAGTTGTTAGAGAGGCAGTAAAGCAGCTTTCAAGAAGGACTTTCAAGAAGTCTATTCTAACTAAAACATCTTAGATATGATAGAAGTATCCCCTTCAATACTCTTGAATGGTGAACAATGCAGTTCCAGAGTGAAAAAAATGCAGTTGCAGTGAAAATACTTCTAACTGGCAAACTTAGACTCTGGTATTCTTAGTATTGTCACTAGGAAGCTCTGTTCCTTAAACCTAATTCATTAGAACTGCATAATGAACAGCTGCTTTATACGGAAACATCAGATGTGTAGCTTTATTAGTCTTTGAGATGTTAAAGCTTTCCTTCCATGAGAAAAAAATCTAAATTTAATCTGTGACCTTTCCTGCACAAAATTTCCTATTTTCTTAACCCTAGAACATTCTCTGGAGTCTTGTGTTAAGGCAAAAATGCGGGGCTTAGCTTATAATGTGAGCCATGACTTGAAGTAATGCTACAAAGACACGCTCAATATACTTTTATCTCTTCTTAGGAAAATTTCTGCTTACGATGAAGAAATTCAACATCTTTATGAGGAAATGGAACAGCAAATCAAAAAGGAGAAAGAGCAGTTTCTTCTGAAAGTGAGTGTCTCTGTTTTTGTGGCCATGGATTCTGCTCCTACTTCCAGTGATTTTATACGCATTCTGAGTGTGAAATGAAAGCCCATAAAATGTGTTTCACAACAGAATAAGAAAAAACATTGTTTGCCTCACTGCTACTTTTGTACTGATCCAGACTCTGCAGCTTCAGACTAAGTCACATGTTGAACGAGAGGAGTATCAATGTCCTGTGCTCATAGTAGCAGCTGGCGTTCTTTTGAAAGTAAACTGAAGTACGGTCTCATTGTATGCTGCTATAGGTCCAACTTCTGGTCACAATTAGGAAAAATGCACTTTGAGGTTGTGCAGAGCAGTACTAATTCTGTTGGGTTCTGCAGTCTCTGCTTTTGAGGAGGAGATGAGTTCTCACTGAAGAGCAACAACAGATAAAGGAAGCTATGGTAATTTCTGAAACCACCACAGCTATTTGCAAGATAAACATAGGTCAGATTCTTTTGTCACTGCCATAGTGCTTCCTGAACACCTGACAATGAATTGCCTTTTCTTAGTGTCTCCTTTAAATCGCCTCTACTGCTTTTGTAGCCTGTTCTTTGGACTTTTTCTGTCTTTTTCTCCTAAAACAAAGAAACTAACAACAACTACCAGTGGGGTCCAGGAAAGCATCATCTTAGAATCATTTAGGTGGGAAAGTACCTATGCTGCTTTTAGCTTTCAAACTAGACCAGGTTGCTCAGGGACTTCTCCAATTGAGTTTTGAGTGTTTTGATGGAGATTCCACAGCCTCTTTGGGAGGCTTGGGACAGCCAGTCATGAGCTAGTGGCTCATTCCTTTTTGTTGTCTTGAAAGCAGTCATATGAATCAAACCAATATACGGTTTCAAACAACACACGGTACACAAAATGTGGCCAAAACTGGTGGATATCCATCAATTACTGCCTCCATTCTCAATCAAAATTGATATCTAAAAAATCCTTTTGTGATCCAAGTCATAGAATCATGGAATGGTTTAGGTTGGAAGGGACCTTAAAGATCATCTAATTCCAACTTGACCACTTCCAGGGATGGGGCTTTTCCATGAGCAATGATGGTTGGATCTCCTAATTAGTTGTAGATTTAAGGTAAAGCCATTTCTTTCAACTGTTTTCATTAAAGCTTCCCACTGAAGCTTTTTACAGTTAAGTCGTCATTCACACTAAAGGTTGTCAGACACTCAAGAATTATTGTTTCTTAGCATGACTAGTTTGGGATTTGGGCAGATCTGACTGTTAAATTCTTTCTCTAACGCAAAGTCTCACGAAGACTTTACAGCCTGGAGAGACGCATTGGTCCCATATAAAAGGGAAATTATTATGGTTTGAATGAAGAGCAGCTCTTGAAGAATACATTTAAAGAAATTGCTAAGATGCAGATAAGTACAATTTGTAACTATTTACGATACTTAATGCCCTGCTGACTGAAGGGTGTACAGAAGGGGCAGTTAGTCTGTTTTTTCACTTGGATATATATTCTTCCAAATAAGGAGCCAGTTAACATGCATGTGGTTACCCCTTTACATGTTCTGCTGAAGGGGAAGAGCGTGTAGGAACCACTACTGTCTTGAGGGAGTTCTTATTTTTGTTTAGAGGCATTTTCTTGGGGATCTTAGAGAGTAGAGGCGCATTGTGGAGGAATAGGGCAGATTCTCAGCTGATATGAACTGCTGGAACACGATTTTGCTCAGGGAAGTTCTGGCAATTTCTCTCAGCTGAGGAACGTCTGAAGGAGTAATCCCAAATAGGGCTGGGAGTTCCCAGTGATTGCAAGATACTTAGATAATGGACAGATTGATATAATTGTTAAGGAATGCCAGAGCCTGAAGCCCAGGTCACTTTTTTATACCAGTGGAACATCTGTCACAAATTGTTGTTAGTGATGGATTTTAAAGGTAGCAGGTATTGTTTCTTTTACTTCAACCTGAGTTGCTGGGCTGTGTGTCAGTAGCCTGTGTCTCCCATGTCAGTCCTGATAATTAGTATGTGAGTTACAGTATGACTCCATAATAATTAAAATTTGTCCAGGTTGTTTCCATCAGTGCATTCTCATCACTCCTCCGTGTCAGCGGTTGTCTTGTTCAGGAAACCAAATGTGCAGAAAGCTATTAACATTTTTGCTGCTTTTTTTCTGCCTGTTTAGCTCTCTGAAACAGCTCACTGCTGCAACAGATGAATGCTAGTGTATAAGAGGATGAAGGTATGTGTAGCTGGAAATAGGAGAATGCATTCTGGCTTCACTGATTTAGGTAGGCCAAGCTCCTAAGGCTCATGCCTAAGAAGACTTCTGCCTCCACTTTGTAGACCTGATGCCTACTCATGTGCAATCAACACATCCTGTAGCAACTGCAGTCATTGAAGTTGCTGGACTACGCCAGTTTACAGAAGCTCAGAGTCTAGATCCGTGTGTGATACCATCCCTACATTGAGTTCTATCAGTAGCTTGTTACATTCACTGTGAAAAGCCTATTATTTTCATGCCTGATTTCTTATGTCTCCTCCAGCTGACAAAATCGTGCTGTTAAT
Organism: Larus michahellis; assembly: GCF_964199755.1. NCBI lineage: Eukaryota > Metazoa > Chordata > Aves > Charadriiformes > Laridae > Larus > Larus michahellis. Next base: position 78,164,307 of record NC_133896.1, on the reverse strand, counting down.
CTATTTCCTCTTTGAATTTTGCAGGACACAGAGAGGTTTCAGTCCTACAGTCAAGACCTGAAGCGCAAGCTCCTGTCAAAAGAACAAGAACTGGAACAATTGGTTCAGCAACAGAAAAGGGTATTAACCAATATCCTTCAGAGTTAAAAAATAGATAATTTTTATTTATTGATATTATTTTCTTTAGGCACTATATTGGGTCCCAAAAATGCAAGTTGGTGTGTTGTGGTTCTGCCAAATTTTGACCATCTGTTGCTTTTGTGTCATGAGTGTAAATACCTGAATGCATTTAAAAGTGAAGTTATGACTGCTAGACTTCTACACATGTGCTTAGGAAAAACGTTACCCTCTACTTCTAAAGTTTTCCTTTTATATCATAAAATGGAGGAAAAAAAAAAAAGCTCCAGGTACTCTTCCCAAGTACCGCGTTATTTTTATGAAAATGTAGCAGAATTCCACTGCCTTCAATGTGCTAGGAACTGGTTTAATGCCCCGAGAGCATAAAAGCAGAAAACAATGGTTTGGGTCTTACAGCGTACACCTTTGCTCAAAGCTATACCAACTACTCATTTACTTGTTTGGGACAATGCAGCACCATGAACTTGAAATGTTCCCTCCTGAACATCCTGCTCCTGATACGTCTCTGTGATAACAGTTTTCTAACAGTGCGTGGTTCTCTTGCATGGTAACAGATTGTCAAGTTCCCATATTAAAGCCTGATTACTTCTTAAAATGCATGGCCTGCTTGGGGAAGCAGAGTATTTCTGCATAGATAAACTTGCTGCAAAGTGTCTCCAAGGTCAATGCGGTAAAGACTAGATGTAGGAAAAGGGGGGTAGCACTGGAATTTAAAGGGCTGAAATGGAATGCTGTGAAACCGACGCCCTCTGTAGAAGATGAATATGAAATACATGTAAATTTTTCTTTCCTGGCAGCAGTGCTTGGGAGTGCCAGTCCTGGGAAGTAGGAGAGAAGTGAAAGGGGAAGGGAAGGAAGAGGAAAAAGAAGTTTGAGGGCAGTTTCCTAGTTGTGTGTAGTTTTTAGATCGTCTTCTGAGGAATGGATCCACGTGCTGCTGAAGCTGAGGGGAATTGTAGGGTTGTACTTCGATAAGAGGGGAAACAAGCCTCTAGGTTACTAGAATTATGCAAGTTTAGCTCACAAGGATATAGGACTGAACAAAAAGGCCGTTACATAACTGAAATCAACTACCTGATGTTAATTTCCTTTTTTCAGTACCGCTGTGAATCAGAATAGTTGTCTTTTCATGCAGGCTGTTTACCACATTGCAGCGCTGGAGTGAAATAATCTATACTTTGAAAATATCTGTGGGGGCATACAAATCAGGCTTTTTTAGTCTGAAGCCAACTGCAAAAATATAAGAAATTATTTAGCATAATTTTGTAGTGATTGTATTTTAATATTCTCCTTTTTGGTTGTTTATGGATTGGGTTTGTTTTTTGGTTTTTTTTTGCTTTAAAGCTATGTTTAAAACTTAGTTATCAACCAGTAGTTATGTAAAACCCTTTTCCTGTGGTTCTCTAAAATATATGTGTTCTAAATTTGGTATATAAACCACAGAAGCTATTCAAAGGCTTACGCTCAATTTTAAGCCTGGTCTAATCAAGTAATATAGACAGCAGTATCATGAAGTTTTATCTTATGATTATTGTGTCTATCTATTGCCTACTACTACATTTTCTATTGTCTACTATTGCCTATCTTGGAGAACATAAAACAATGTCTGTGCTATTTTTATTAGTTTGTTGGGTTTTTTTCTAATGGTATGTTTTCTTTTTCTTTTCATTGCATTTTTTATTGTTAATAGTATTACTGTGTTTTCTATTTTATTTGTAATTTCTATTATTTACCATTTCCCCTCTCCCTTATGAATTTGCATGAGTCTCAACAGAGGTGCTTTTGAAGGACAGGATCTTCATACTACCATAAAAATTAAACTATTGCATTTATTTTTATGGAAAGGAAGCTGTGTTGGACAAATAGAATTCACTACTTCTAATGATGTGATCAGTAAGATAATTTTATTCAGATGATTGATGGCATTTGAAACTTTTGTCATTCAACCAGCTGATTGGTACCCACTGTCAATCTTATACACAATATTTGATTATTTTTTTCCGGTATAGCAGCTGAGCCTGTTAATTTGAATGCTTAACTTAGTGTAGTTAGAGACAGCATTTTGTACATATATTTTTCTAATTCCTAATGATCATCTCTGAGAGTGACTCTTATCTTCCTCTGATCTGTTTTTGTAATACTATAACCCCACTCATTTTCTGGTATTACTCTTCATTCACCTAGATCTCAATGTCTGCTAGGCCTATTCGTGCAGGCGGTGATGGTGGTAGCTTGGTTTAATTACGACTTTGATGCTTGATTATATGAGAGAACGTCTTGGGAGTAATACAACTGCTTTTTTCCAAACTTTGTTAATAAGGCTTTTTTTTTCCCTCTTCTCTCCCTCTCCTCCCCCTCTCCTCTCCCTCTCCTCCCCTCTCCTGCCTCTGCCCTTCTTTTCTATGTAATTATTCCTGTGTTGGAAATTATTATAAAAAATGTGAAAGGAAACTTCCAGACAAGATGAGTTCAAGTGTTGTTTCTGCTGATTTAGACAGAGGGAGTCACCATTCTGAGGGTCTTCATCCTCAGAAGGGGGGGGGAAGGGACCTCTGGAGATCATCTAGTCCAACCCCTCTGCCAGAGCAGGGTCACCTAGAGCAGGTTGCACAGGAGCGCGTCCAGGCGGGTTTTGAATGTCTCCAGAGACAGAGACTCCACCACCTGTCTGGGCAGCCTGTGCCAGTGCTCTGCCACCCTCAAAGTAAAGAAGTTCCTCCTCATGTTTAGGTGGAACTTCCTATGTTCAAGTTTGTGCCTGTTGTCCTGTCCCTGGGCACCACTGAAAAGATCCTGGCCCCATCCTCCTGACACCCACCCTTTAAGTATTTATAGGTGTTGATAAGGTCCCCCCTCAGCCGTCTTTTTTCCAGACTGAAGAGACCCAAATCCCTCAGCCTTTCTTCATAAGAGAGGTGTTCGAGTCCCCTAATCATCTTTGTAGCCCTTTGCTGCACCCTCCCCAGCAGTTCCCTGTCCTTCTTGAACCGGGGAGCCCAGAACTGGGCACAGTACTCCAGGTGCGGCCTCACCAAGGCAGAGTAGAGGGGGAGGATGACCTCCTTCGACCTACTGGCCACATTCCTCTTGATGCATCCCAGGATGCCATTGGCCTTCTTGGCCACGAGGGCACATTGCTGGCTCATGGTCATCCTGTTGTCCACCAGGACTTCCAGGTCTCTTTCAGATGAGCTGCTCTCCGGCAGGTCAGCCCCCAACCTGTACTGGTGCATGGGGTTATTCCTCCCCAGGTGCAGCACCCTACACTTGCCCTTGTTGAATTTCATAAGGTTCCTCTTTGCCCAACTCTCCAGCCTGTCTAGGTCTCTCTGTATGGCGGCACAGCCTTCCGGTGTGTCATCCACCCCACCCCAGCTTTGTGTCATTGGTGAACTTGCTGAGGGTGCACTCTATGCCCTCATCCAGGTCATTGATGAATATATTGAAGAGGACTGGACCCAGTACTGACCCCTGGTGTCTCTGGTGACCCGTGTCTCTGGTGACCCCTGACTTCCTCATGTTTCTGAAACACTGATCTGATTTCATGTTGACTAGCCTTCTGCAGGACAGGATTCCTTTGGCTAGGCCTTTTTCCTGACTACCATGATCTTCAATTGTCAGATTGCTCTACATGAGCTTGCTCGAAAGCACAAGATATTCTCAATAGTGTTCCTCAAGGGATGTGTGATGGCATGTCTCAGGAGGCACTGGGGACAGAGGATGTCCAGCATAACACCTAGGGCACAGACTCTTGTATTAGGGGAAGAAAGTAGGTGTGGACCAGTTAAAATGCAGGAAAGTTACTGGGCTTCTTACATTAAAGGATGGGTTCTGTGCTGATAACAGCCACTGAAGAGCATGATCTTGGGAATCTGAGTGAGAGATCCATGAGAACATTGATCAGTAGCACACAAAAATGCAAATCAAGTGATAGGATTGTTAAGAAAGGCATAAAGCAAAATAATCCCCAACCTTATAACACTGTATAAATGTTTCGTCTTTCACACACACTTGAAATAAACAGGAAAAAAAAAGAGAAAAAATACAGAAAGGATGCTGAGCTAAGAACAAGGGAATGTATGGAGAGTGCTTAATGTATGTGTTTTTGAGGGACAACAATAGCTGTCCTCAGCAACAGTTTGTTTATATTGGACAATCCCAGTTCTTTATTCAATGTTAAACTTCTTAGTTTTTCCTTCCACTTTTGTCAAAAAAAAGAGAATATACTCCATTGGCTATGGTCTGTGCTTGACCTGTGGTAATTGGTTAATTCTTTCTGCTTCTTAGATTTTCTTAAACATGACTGTGGGCCCTGTTTCCCAATCAATTTTCATCTGCTTGATGACCTTGGTAGCCAATTTGCAGCTCCAGTAAGCAGCTAGAGCCTGTAGGATCTATGCCATTCTATACCAACTGAGCATCCCCCTAATGAGTTATTCCACTGTATTGAGAGTTGTTTAAATGAATGCTTTGAAAGTAGCGTTTGGCATGACTTAAAGGACTGTATAGATACAATGAAAGGAATGAGCTCTGTAGTGCTGTGAAATAACCCTTGCACCTCTTGTGTCCTGGGGTTTAAATATGATAAGCATCTGCTATTGAGCATAGTTTCAACACAATTGATTTTCTCTCAAAAGTAATCACCAGGATTTATAGCAATTATTTCTAACATCAGTACCTATGATTCTGGAAGCTGATGATGGCTACCATTGCAGTTACATTTCCACACCAGTCTCTGTGTAAGTTTTCAGATGGCCCTAATATTCTTGAAGTGGTATTTCTGCCTGCAATTTGTTGCTGTTAAGGTTTTTGAAAGTTCATCTTTCTGTGATCCCGTTTTGCTTCTCCCAAACCCACTCCTGGAATGGAAGCCATACTCAGGAACTGAAGTGATCTATCAGTGTAAGTGTTCAGGGCCAGGCTGGAGGGGGCTTTGGGCAACCTTGTCTAGTGGAAGGTGTCCCTGCCCTGGGCAGGGGGGTTGAAACTAGATGATCTTTAAGGTGCCTTCCAACTCTAGCCATTCAGTGATTCTAATGTAAACAAACGTTGCTCAGCAGTAATTTCATGCCCATCTCGTCGGTGTTCCATATGAACTGTGAGGCTGCTGAGGCTACAGTTCAGCAAATATGTTAGGCTGGTGTTGCTGCTGAGATAAGTGCTCCTGCTCTATTCTTGCTCCTGACCTTTCACAATCCCAGCTAGAAAGTATTTTCTGCCTTTGTTTTGAACCTGGGTCTTAAGGTTGCATTCAAAACCAAGACTAGAACAACAGCAGTGTTGTGGAGTGTGAACAGACTGGCAGAGCTGGGTAAGGACAGATTTGGGTTTGCTAGTTGGGATGTGCAAAATGAGAGTTCTAACAAAATCCTCTGTTGTGTCTAGGATCTGGGGCATTGAACTGGTAACATTATAATGCCCCTAGTACATTTTACATCCCTTAAAATGCATACTGAAAAAAATAAAAAAACCCACAAACTTTTATATCTTCAGGTCAGCAGTGCTTTCCCTAATATGAAGTGGACTAATTATAGTCTACTTAACTTTTGCTCTGTCATCTCAATTTGCTCAGTTAGCCAGTGAGAAGCAGGTAGAACTTCTTTACGTACCAGAAAGCACTGTCATCTGCTGTTATCTGTTTCATGGGGAAGGTGTATCTTTCCTTTCTATATACTTTGCAGAGTGAATATAAAAGCGAATTAAAAAAGCTCTAATTCACACTTCTTTGCAGATTTAGCTGAGATGGCAGAAAGGTTACTGCTTGGTGATATTATTGGGGATAGGAAGGTTTATCAGCTACTGGATTTAAATATAACATTTTTTAGGCAGAACTATGAATTGCTCTGTGTAGGCCTTGGCATCGTGGGAAATTGTCTAAAATAGCAGTTGTGAATATCAACTAAGTACTGATACTCTGGTCTGTAAACACTTTTTTTGTGGTTTGTCCTGGTTCATTTTTGGACTGGATGAAATTCATGGAGTGAAATGGATTTGCTTATGTTTAACATAATTATGTCTGTACACAGAACAGTGGAAGAGTGTTTTATTCATACGTTGGCTTTGATAGAAAGAGCTTCCCTATTCAGCTAACCTCTATGACTTGAATTGAAAGCCTCAAAACCAAGAGACCTCAGTTAGTTATCATAGTTTCTGTTCTCTTTTCTTCCATCCCAGTTAGAGCAGCAATGTACGGAACTTCTCAGTGGCAAAGAAGAAACCAAAGTAGAGAACACCAGGCTGAAGCTGACTAACCAGGAGCTGCTGAGACACCTGGAGAAAACGTCTCACGAACTAAGCCTGGCTCAGCAACAGTTACAAGTGCTTCAGGAGGAGGCATCAAAACTACATGAGGAGAAGGAAATGTAAGTCTCCAGTTACGGTGGTTCTAGTGCATTTGCTTAGCGTGCCAGTGAGCCTCCTTCTCAGGGTATTCAGTGCTGTGATTTAAGTCTGTGTCATAGGCAGAAACCACCAGCAAAACTATAGTGGTTTAGCTCAGACGGCAACAAAGAACCACATGGCTGCTCTCTCAGCCCCCCGGGGTCGTGGGGGAGAATTGGAAGAAAATGGCAAAACTCATGGGTTGAGGCAAAGGCAGTTTAACAGAACAGCAAAAGGATCAGGAAAACATCATCAATAACACTGATAGAGGAATGTACAAACATGATTACTGTACCGCTGCTTACCGACTCGGCCCAGGACACCCTAGCCGGCTCCAAGCAGTGACTTTCTGCCCCCTACCCCAGCCATCTCCCAGCTATAGACTGTGCATGGCCTCAGATGGTATGGAATACCTGTATCCCCTGACAGATCCTGAGGAAAATTTAACCTATCCCCGCAGGAACAAGGGCAAAAGCCAAGTGCAGTTCTAGTCATTTTTTCCCTAAGTAATTCAGCATGTTTTCTGTAGCGTATCCAGCTTCTACAGAATCTTCTGCTACTTCTTCAAAATGTCAGTATTCTGCCACCCCCCATTTGTTGAAGGTGTTTGGAATTAAAAATCAGTTTACTTGGTCAAAAAGTATGTCTTAGTTTTGGAATACCAGTGGGATTCCTTGCAAAAATTACAGTTGTGGCACATGGTGCTCCATCCTCCTCAAAGCTAAGCCTATGTGAAACTTCCTTCTCAGAATGTACTCTGGCTATGACATGGCTAGGATGTGCTTCTTTTCTTCATCAAAAGCAAGTCTAGTACATCATTTCCGACCAAGGAGCCTGGCTCTCAAGATAAAATGTAGCTTATGCAGCTAAATCACAATTCACAGAAGGCCTTATGGTAATCCAGAACCATCGTTTTGAGGTTTCCAGTTCAAATGTTTTGGATTTCAGATTCTGAATCTGAATTAAAAATATTTTTCAAGAAGAAATATTTACAATTTGTATTTTGAGGGATAGAAGAATGTACCTGTCTTGCTCCAGCCGCCTGCACAAAACAAAAGTTACATTACCCTGAAGCTGTAATTGGCAGAAATGTTCACTGGAGTTCATTTAATGAAATATAGTTTAAAAAAAATGTAAAACTCTCTTGTTGCCAGTGGAGAGCACATGGACTGTGATGCATATCTTGCCAGACTCTATGCATTTCATTAATGAGCTACATAACTCAGAGCTGTGGCTATTTGTCTTATTTCAGGATAGAGCAGAATATTAGATCAAATGTTATATTCTTTTTCTGTTAAGCTTTGTACCAAATTCTACTTCATTATTAAAAATTTAATTTTTCTTGAGGGTATAAATAATGAACTTTGTTGATAAATGATTGTTAAAGAATGGACACTGTGTTTAAAATCGCCATTTTTAGATTTGCATGTTTGATGGGTGTTTTGGAAGTAGACAGTAGAAATATTCCTCCTCAAGGTGGTTTGTTTCCTCTTTGAGGCCTCTCTTTTCAGATCCAGAGCAAAGACTGTGGAATGATCTAATTTTAAAGCTACAGAGGAAATCTGCCCAGCAGTCAGACTGCTGAATAATACTACTGTATTTACAAAGCACTTTGGATTCAATAGTGTTTTATGGAATTGGAGCTCAGCCCTACTCAACTGCAGCTGCAGTGTTCCTTTAACATCTTTATCAGTCTGGTAAGACCTGAGTTGTTGAAGCAGGTGTAATGTTCAGACTGCGTATGTTGTCCCAAATCAGGGTCGTTTACCCAGTGTGCAAGATGCCAATATGCACGCAGAGTAGAGGTATTTATTTAAATCATTTCTGCAGAGATGGGTGCTAGGTGGTAATCCACGAAGCTAGCACACCGGCCCACAAACTCCTTGGTATATTTACACAGTTCAAAACACAGAAATACGCACCCTTAATTATAATTATTGGTTAGTAGCTTATCTTAACAATTTCTATTGGTTAGTACAGTCTCTCGCTTTCATTTAAAGTTGCAAGGTCCTTTAATTGATGTGTGCATGCTCCAGTACTGTGGGGGATGTAGTTCTCTTCAGTCTCCAATTGAGTCAGTGGTCACGATCTCCCACTGCTGCCTTTACCTTTCCCCCAGTTACTGCAGATCTTTGTTGACTTTATGTTTCTTCCAGCGTCTGTCCGGTTTTGGCTCCTTCTGCGGAGGGATGTTCCCTTGTTATCAGACTTCTGTTCTTCTTCACGGCTATATTCATTAGCAAGGCATGTATTGTTTATACAAAATGTCCTCTTTCACAAGGCCTTGTAACCTTTTTACAGCTCTTTGCTCTTGCTTAATGAGAGATTCTACCTTCTAAAATGCATTCTACCTTCTGAAGTACATCATGCACAGGAAGAACTTGAGGCTTCACTGAAAGTCAAAAAAAACATTTAAGGCTAGACACTGAGTTGCATTAAGTCACAGTAATTGGTGTAAATATAGTGTAAAAATCTGAGATGCTATGTCCGATGTTTAAGGCAGAATAACTGTTAAAGTCAGTAACAGAAAAGAAATTGTAGGGAATGTAGATATGTGAGCCTGAAGTATGGTTCCAGCCGCAAGGTAAAGACTAATTCTGGATAAAATGTTACATGGTCTTCAGTGGCCATGAGGGAGAAGGGTTTCAGCAGTATGTGTTCACCGAATGACGCAAGTGCTGGTATCAGCGTATATTAAGCTCTCTGGGTAAAGAAATTATAAAGCTATAGCTTTTTTTTTAAAAAGAGCCTCTACTACTTCTTCAAAATGCTGTAGTACTGTGGGTCTTATACTGAATAAACTTTTATAAAATTAGTAACCATTCATGCAGAATAAAGTCTACAGGTTTGGAGAAGATGAAGTCTCAAATGTGGATGCTCCTAGGGGAAGCATTTTAGCAGTGTGGTTACCATAGTTAGAACAATTTTATTTATTTCCTTTCATTACAGGGAGGTGTACCGAGTGACAGAAACCTTACAGCGAGAGAAGTCAGGACTTCTGAAGCAGCTGGATTTTTTAAGGTAAGGCAGACCTTACATTCAAAAACTTCTTGTGTCATTCTGAAGAGGTACATTAGAGGATGAAATTATGTTGGGGTATGCACTGGGTATAGGTGTCCAGGTGTTGGCAGCGGTGCGCTGCAGGGGTGGCCTCTGTGCCAAAGAGGAGCGTCCAGGCCTGCTGGATCCATGCTGGAGCAGTTTGTGAAAGACTGTAACTTGTGAGAGGAAACCCACACTGGAGCAAGGGAAAAGTGTGAGGAGGCAGGATTAGCAGAAAGGAGGTGTTATGGACTGACCACACACCTCACCCCCAACTCCCCATCTCCCCGTGCCACTCTGGGTTGGGAAGGAGGTAGAAGAGTTGAGAGAGCAGGCGTGAAGTTGAGCCTGGGAAGAAGAGGGGATGGGGAGAAGGTGATTTTATTTTCCTCTTTGTTTCTCATCATGGAATCATAGAATGGTTTAGGTTGGAAAGGACCTTAAAGATCATCTAATTCCAACCCCCTGCCATGGACAGGGACACCTCTCACTAGACCAGGTTGCTCAAAGCTCCATCCAGCCTGGCCTTGAACACTTCCAGGGACAGGGCATCCCCAACTTCTCTGGGCAGCCTGTTCCAGTGTCTCACCACCCTCATAGTGAAAAATTTCTTCCTAATATCTAACCTAAATCTACCGTCTTCCAGTTTGAAGCCCTTACCCTTCATCATAGAGTCATAGGATGTGTTGTGTTGGAAGGGACTTTTAAAGGTCATCTAGTCCAAGCCCCCTGCAGTAAGCAGGGACATCTTTAACTAGATCAGATTGCTCAGAGCCTCATCAAGCCTGGCCTTGAACATTCGTCTCTAGGGATGAGGCCTCCACCACCTCTCTGGGCAAGCCTATCACTACATGCCCTTGTAGTACTCCAGGTGGGGTCTCACAAGAGCAGAATAGAGGGGGAGAATCCCCTCCCTCAACCTGCTGGCCACGCTTCCTTTGATGCAGCCCAGCATGCGGTTGGCTTTCTGGGCTGCAATCACGCACTGCTGGCTCATGTTGAGCTTCTCATCTACCAACACCCCCAAGTCCTTCTCCTCAGGGCTGCTCTCAATCCATTCTCCACCCAGCCTGTATTTGTGCATGGGATTGCCACGACCCACAAGGACCCTGCACTTTAACTTGTTGAACTTCATGAGGTTTGCACAGGCCCACCACTCCAGCCTGTCCAGGTCCCTCTGGATGGCATCCCTTCCCTCCAGCATATCAACAGCTCCACACAGCTTGGTGAGGGTGCAAAACTTGCAAACTTGCTGAGGGTGCACTCAATCCCACTGTCCATGTCACCAACAAAGATGTTAAATAGTACCAGTCCTAGTACCGATCCTGAGGAACAGCACTCGTCACTGGTCACCACTTGGATATCGAGCCATTGACCGCAACTCTTTCAGTGCGACCGTCCAGCCAATTCCTTATCCACCGAGTGGTCCATCTGTCAACTCCTTGTCTCTCCAATTTAGAGACAAGGATGTCATGTGGGACAGTGTCAAGTGCTTTTCTCAAGTCCAGGTAGATGAGGTCTGTTTCTTTCCCCTTATCCACTGACGCTGTAATGCTGTCGTAAAAGGCCACCAAGTTTGTTAAAGACAATTTTCCTTTAGTGAAGCCATGTTGGCTGTCACCGATCATCTCCTTATTTTCCATGTGCCTTAGCAGAGTTTCCAGGAGGATCTGCTCTATGATCTTGCCAGGCACAGAGGTGAGACTGGCCAGCCTGTTGTTCCACCTTTTCCAAAAGGTCTTTCTTTTTTCCCTTTTTAAAGATGGGGTTATGTTTCCCCTTTTCCAGCCAGTGGGAACTTCACCAGACTGCCAAGACTTCTCAAATATGATGGATAGTGGCTTGGCAACTTCATCTGCCAGTTCCCTCAGGACCCGCAGATGAATCTCATCAGTCCCATGGACTTGTGCACCTTCAGGCTCCTCAGCTGGTCTCGAACCTGGTCTTCTCCCACAGTTCCTCATTCTCCCAGTCCCAGCCTTTGCCTTCTGCAACTTCGGCAGTGTGGTTAGAGCCCTTACCAGTGAAGACTGAGCCAAAACCATCCTACAGTTGAGTCTGTTTTGTCTGTGATGGTAGTTGGTAAGTGGCGTGGATGAAGCGATGCACTCCACTTGTAGAAAGAAGCAGCAAAAAGTGTATTGATATAAAACAGGGATTTAACAAAGTTTGATGGTAAATGCAACAAGATTTAATGGCAAGGCAAAATTAGTTATTTACTGCATAGAGAACAGGGTCAGACGGAACTGTCAGGGAGACCCTCCTGTTGAGTCATGAGGTTCAGAAAGGACCCCCTTGCTTTCTAAACTCCTTCTCAGAGAGGAGTCTAGGTGCAGACTTGGTCAGCGGTTAATGTCTAGAGGATCATATATGCACAATCAATCTTTTATATCACTTAGCTAAGATTGCAAAGTTTAGCATGCTATTAGTCACTTACCGAAGATCTGTTGTGGAAGGAACCTCTGAAACTTGAGGAGTGACCTTGAACAGCATCCCTACTTGAGGAAAGATCCTGGTGTGCAGCACGCTGCTGTGCAGGAGAGCTCAAATGGCTCTTGTGTTGTTAACTATTTATGGGAGTAAGATGATTGACCTATAGCCATATTTGCATATTGACCACAGTACCAGTATTGCTCAAGTTAGTCCTTGGCTATTGTGTTGTTACCTGTCTCCCCGAAACCAAGTCGAGCCTGGTGCAGCCATCACAACTACATGCACCCATTATGACCACCACGGGGGTTTATTGCTTGGGGAGTGTTACGGGAGATAAAGATCAGGTTGGCACCTGGGAATGGGGAGCACACTGTCACAGTAAGCAATCTTCCTGCCTTTATCTTGACCCACAATCTTTTCCATCTGTCGTGGTTTAATGCCAGCTGTCAACTAAGACCATGCAGCCACTTAGTCACCCCTCCTTCCCACCCCTCCCTTCCCAAGAAGGGTAGGGAGAAGAGGGAGAAAAGGAGGGGAAAAGAAAACCAGCAGAACAACTAAAGCCTCCAAACGCAACACCTGTGGGATGAGATAAAGACAGTTTAATATAACAATAACAGAAAAGGAAAATAGCAGTAATAAAAATAATAATGACACAAGTCACTCTCAGCACCAGGTGAATTGGGGAAACTGGTGATACTGTAAAAGTGGCAAATAAAACTCTCTAAGACTTGATTTGAAAATCTTAGAAAGCAGGCATTCTTTACTGGCAAAGTTGCAGCATTAGAGACACACGGGGATCACTCCTTCGAAGTGTGTCTGTCTGGCAACACAGAGCAGACATATTTATGGTCATAATATTTACATATTCACTACATTTCTCAAAAAATCATACATATCTTAATTAGTTCCCAAAAGTCATTTACATATTCTCCTCCCAGTTGCGCATGCTTAATGAATTGAGTGAATAGTCTCTGGTGGTCCCTGGTGGTCGTTTTGGCACTTCTGACCCTATCTACTGCTTAACCTTGGACCAGCTCTTTGGGTTGTTTTTCCTTTAAAGGAGTTGTTTGCTGATGTTCAAATTTCAGTTGAACAGGGTTCCATTCCTCATCTTAACTTCCTTCTTATCTTCAGGGTTGGTTTATCTCACGTTTATCTTGCTCAACCGCATGTTGCCAGACTTTTGTCTTTCCTTTGTCTTCTCAGACTTCCTTTGCTTGTGTCTACTGATACGCAAGCAGAACATACAGTACAAAGTTCACCACATCTTAACTTCTAAACTTAACATACTTTATTCTAAAGCCTTTAAAACTACTATGTTATACAAACTGTAGTATGTGGGTGTCACTGGCACCTTCCCAAGCAGTGATTGCGAGTACCTGCCCCCCTGTCTAACCCCATTTATATACTGAGCATGATGTCTATGGTACATAATATTCCATTGGCTATTCTGTCATTCTGTTTATGCTCCTTCTCAGCATCTGTGGTAAGCTGAAAAAAGTCCTTGAAAAGTATAAGCGCCACTTGGCAACAACTAAAACAATATGCATTTTTGACATTCTTTTCATACCAAATCCTGAAATACAGCACTAGAAAGAAAACTAACTATCCCAGGTGAAACTAGGACACCTTCTTATTTTCTTCCCCTGTCCTGTTGAGGAGGAGGAGTCAGAGAGTGGCTGGGTGCACATCTGGCAGCCAGCCAACATCAACCTGCCACAGGATAATTACACAAAAGATAGCAAAAATGATTACGAAAGACAATATGTCTTTTCTAAGCCCCATTCTGGCACACAGTAGAAGGCAGTAAGATGAAAGATTTGACAATTCGGTATTGTAGGACAGTCTCAGTTCCAAAAGTCAAATGTAAAACAAAACAATGGTGAACTGTTCTAAGCTGGTTCTGTGGTAGATGCCTGGCTACAGGAGACTTGAAGCTTACTAAAAGGCTCTGTTATTTCTCAAGCGATGGGAGTACAGCGAAAATGAAGATTCTGTCCCCACATTGTTTATTTGTAAAATTATATCAAATATAGCTAGCTAATTTTCTGTGTAACGTTTTGTCCTGGTTCCGGTGGGGATAGGGTTAATTTTTCCTGGTATTCCATGCCATGTGAGCCACGCCCACCCTGAGCTGCCGGGGGAGGGGGCAGGAAGTTGCTGCTTAAAAGCGGGCTGGGGCATCCCGGGTCCGGCTGGGGAGCGGTGGTTCCGTAATCGTGTTTGTATATTCCCCTATCCGTGGTGGTGGTGGTGGTGGTGGTGGTGTTGTTGTTGTTGTTGTTGTTGTTGTTGTTGTTGTTGTTGTTGTTGTTGTTGTTGTTGTTGTTGTTGTTGTTGTTGTTGTTGTTGTTGTTGTTTGCCTGTTCCCTTTGCTGTCCTGTTAAACTGCCTTTGTCTCAACCCAAGAGTCTTGCCTTTTCTTACGATTCTTCCTGTATTAGGAAGGCGCGAGCGAGCGGCACGTGGTTCTTTGTTGCCGTCTGAGGCTAAACCACAACAGTCCTTTTTGGCGCCCAACGTGGGGCTCGAAGGGTTGAGATAACAACAGAATCCAACTAGAACGTGGAAAAAAAACGGTTTTGTTTTTTTTTTTTTTGTATGCATTTATTTTATTAGGTAAATAGTCACTGATCATCATGTTGCTTGGTTTGTTCTCATGGCTGTGTTACATAAATTCCTATATGGCTTATGTACTCCCTGCGATGCTGTTTACCATGTCTGGAAGAGGGATGAGGATTGTCATTCTGCTGTCCTGTGCGATATCTGTTTATGATATGATAACATCACTGTTCAGACGGCTATTTTGGGGTGTTTATGTGGTTTTGCTGTCCTGTCCGTACATTGGACACCGTCTCTCAGAATTTGTTAATAATTTCCCTAGCCCTTTTGCCTCCCTTTTCTCCTTCGGGTCAGGTATGACAGCTTTTGAGAATTTTGAATATCCTTGGGATACTCAAACCAGCATGTTCCTAGTGCTATGTCTCCTGAATACGTTCCAGGTCTTGTTTAGGGTTAAGCGACTATTTAAGACTACCACCCGGAGATCTGCTCCGAGGCTGGATAGTCAGGGGTGGCATGGCATGTGGGAGAGCATGGGCAGGTACCTAGAGAACTACTCACCTCCAATGGTCTGGGACTTCACCCCTGAACAATTACAGGACCCTGATAAAGTGGTAGAATATTTGAAGGGAAAATGCTGTGGCTATTCTAGAGAGGCACAACTCACCGCGCTGTGCTGAGCCCTGGCCAGTATCTACCAGGCACTGCTCAGAATTATGCAGCACCCTCAAGGGGAAGAGATGGAAACCAGACCAGCAGCCCCTGCGGCTGCTGCAGCCCCTGCGGCAGCCCCTGCGGCTACTGCAACCCCTGCGGCAGCCCCTGCGGCTACTGCAACCCCTGCGGCGGACACTGCGGCTACTGCAACCCCTGCGGCGGACACTGCGGCTACTGCAACCCCTGTGGTAGACACTGCAGTTACTCCAACCCCCATAGCAGCCACTGCCACTGAACCAGGGAACCAACCCGTGCCGGTATCAGTTGCCCCCATACAGAAGAAGTAGTACACAAAGAAATCAGTTCGCTTAGTAAGAGATGATGATGAACCAGGGTCATCACGAGAGCAGGAGGAAGAGGCAGAACCAGAGATAATTACTCGATCCCTATCCTTGAGTGAGCTGCGGGATATGCGAAAAGATTTCAGCCGACTTTCAGGTGAGCACATTGTCACCTGGCTGCTCCGGTGCTGGGATAATGGGGCCAGTAGCCTGGAATTAGAGGGTAGGGAGGCCAGGCAGCTGGGATCCCTGTCTAGGGAAGGCGGCATTGACAAGGCGATTGGGAAAAAGACCCAAGCCCTCAGCCTCTGGAAACGACTCCTGTCAGGCGTGAGGGAGAGGTACCCCTTCAGTGAGGATGTTGTATGTCAGCCAAGCAAGTGGACTACCATGGGAAGAGGTATCCAGTACCTGAGAGAATTAGCTGTGCGGGAGATGATTTATTATGACTTGGACAATGCAGACTTACCCACAGACCCTGATGAGGTGCGATGCACAAGGCCCATGTGGCGGAAGTTTGTACGGAGCGCACCATCGTCATATGCCAACTCCCTGGCAGTAATGGAATGGAAAGGTGAAGAGGGACCAACGGTGGATGAGGTAGCTGGCCGGCTCCGGCGATATGAAGAAAGTCTCTCTTCCCCCCTTGTCTCAGCTGTGGAGAAACTGTCGCGGAAGGTCCAGCAACTTGAAGAGAATATGTTCTACTCCCCACCTGCACGGGCCAGCATCTCAGCTATTAGGAGCAGGCATTTCCCCACTCAAGAGAGAGAGTACAGAGGGTACACACCACGAGGCACCCTGTGGTTCTACCTGCGTGACCACGGAGAGGACATGAGGAAGTGGGATAGACAACCTACTTCAATCCTGCGGACACGGGTACAGGAGTTGCAAGGAAGGACAACCACAAAAGGGGATCCCTCCAGGAAAAGTGCCGCCCCAGTTTCCAGTGGGCAGTTCCCCAGACAAAGCAGAAGGCCTGATCTTGCTTCTGATCCTCTTGAAGGAACTTCCAAGTCATTTATGCAAGAAGTGAGTAATGGATACTATGACCAGTATTAGGGGGGCCCTGCCTCCGTCCAGGTGGAGGAAAGGGACAACCGGGTTTATTGGACGGTGTGGATTCGATGGCCTGGCACATCAGACCCACAGGAGTATAAGGCTCTAGTGGACACGGGTGCGCAGTGTACTTTAATACCATCAAGCTATAGAGGGGCAGAACCCATTTGTATTTCTGGGGTGACAGGGGGATCCCAAGAGTTGACTGTACTGGAGGCAGAAGTGAGCCTAACTGGGAATGAGTGGCAAAAGCATCCCATTGTGACTGGCCCAGAGGCTCCATGCATCCTTGGTATAGATTACCTCAGGAGAGGGTATTTTAAGGACCCAAAAGGGTACCGCTGGGCTTTTGGCATAGCTGCTTTGGAGACAGAGGAAGTTAAACAGTTGTCTGCCTTGCCTGGTCTCTCGTAGGACTCTTCTGTTGTGGGGTTGTTGAGGGTCAAAGAACAACAGGTGCCGATTGCTACCACAACGGTGCATCGGCGGCAGTATCGCACTAACCGAGACTCTCTGATTCCCATCCATGAGCTGATTCGTCAACTAGAGGTTCAAGGAGTGATCAGCAAGACTCGCTCACCCTTTAACAGTCCCATATGGCCGGTGCGAAAATCTAGTGGAGAGTGGAGGCTAACTGTAGACTATCGTGGTCTGAATGAAGTCACGCCACCGCTGAGTGCTGCCGTGCCGGACATGCTAGAACTCCAGTACGAACTGGAGTCCAAGGCAGCCAAGTGGTATGCCACGATTGATATAGCGAATGCATTCTTCTCAATCCCTTTGGCAGCAGAGTGCAGGCCACAGTTTGCTTTCACTTGGAGGGGCGTCCAATACACCTGGAATCGACTGCCCCAGGGGTGGAAACACAGCCCCACCATTTGCCATGGACTGATCCAGACTGCACTGGAACAGGGTGAAGCTCCAGAACATCTGCAGTACATTGATGACATCATTGTATGGGGAAACACAGCAGAAGAAGTTTTTGAGAAAGGGAGTAAAATAGTCCAAATCCTTCTGAACGCTGGTTTTGCTATAAAGCGAAGTAAGGTCAAGGGACCTGTGCAGGAGATCCAGTTTTTAGGAATAAAATGGCAAGATGGACGCCGTCAGATCCCAATGGATGTGATCAACAAAACAGCAGCTATGTCTCCACCAACTAGTAAAAAGGAAACACAGGCTTTCTTAGGTATTGTGGGTTTTTGGAGAATGCATATCCCAGATTACAGTCAAATTGCAAGCCCTCTGTATCAAGTAACCCGGAAGAAGAATGATTTTAAATGGGGTCCTGAGCAACGACAAGCTTTTGAACAAATCAAACAGGAAATAGTCCATGCAGTGGCGCTGGGGACAGTCCGGGCAGGACAAGATGTTAAAAATGTGCTCTACACCGCAGCCGGGGAGAACGGCCCTACCTGGAGCCTCTGGCAGAAAGCACCAGGGGAGACTCGAGGTCGACCCCTAGGGTTTTGGAGTCGTGGATACAGAGGATCCGAAGCCCGCTACACTCCAACAGAAAAAGAGATATTGGCAGCATATGAAGGGGTTCGAGCTGCTTCGGAAGTAGTTGGTACAGAAGCACAGCTCCTCTTAGCACCTCGACTGCCGGTGCTGGGTTGGATGTTCAAAGAAGGGGTCCCCACCACACATCATGCAACCGGTGCTACATGGAGTAAGTGGATTGCACTGATCACGCAGCGAACTCGAATGGGAAACCCCAGTCGCCCAGGAATTCTGGAAGTGATCATGGACTGGCCAGAAGGCAAGGATTTCGGAATGTCACCAGAGGAGGAGGAGGTGACGCGTGCAGAAGAGGCCCCACCATATAATAAACTGCCAGAAAATGAGAAGAAATATGCCCTGTTCACTGATGGGTCCTGCCGGATTGTGGGAAAGCATCGAAAGTGGAAGGCTGCTGTGTGGAGTCCTACACGACGGGTTGCAGAAGCCAGTGAAGGACAGGGTGAATCGAGCCAGTTTGCAGAGGTGAAGGCTATTCAGCTGGCTTTGGACATTGCTGAGCGAGAAAAATGGCCAGTACTTTATCTCTACACTGACTCATGGATGGTGGCAAATGCTCTGTGGGGGTGGTTACAGCAGTGGAAGCAGGGCAACTGGCAGCGCAGAGGCAAACCCATCTGGGCTGCTGAACTGTGGAAAGATATTGCTGCCCGGATAGAGAATCTGGTTGTGAAAGTACGCCATGTAGATGCCCACGTACCGAAGAATGGGGCCACGGAGGAACATCAGAACAACCAGCAGGTGGATCGGGCCGCTAGGATTGAAGTGGCTCAGGTGGATCTGGACTGGCAACATAAGGGTGAACTATTCATAGCTCGGTGGGCCCATGACTCCTCAGGCCATCAAGGGAGAGATGCGACATATAGATGGGCTCGTGACCGAGGGGTGGACTTGACCATGGACACTATTGCACAGGTCATCCATGAATGTGAGACATGCGCTGCGATCAAACAAGCCAAGCGTTTGAAGCCTCTTTGGTATGGAGGGCGATGGCTGAAATACAAATATGGGGAGGCCTGGCAGATTGATTATATCACACTGCCACAAACCCGTCAAGGCAAGCGCTATGTGCTCACAATGGTGGAAGCAACCGCCAGACGGCTGGAAACATACCCTGTGCCCCATGCCACTGCCCGGAACACTATCCTGGGCCTTGAAAAGCAAGTCCTGTGGCGACATGGTACCCCAGAGAGAATTGAGTCGGACAACGGGACTCATTTCCGAAACAGCCTCATAGACACCTGGGCCAAAGAGCATGGTATCGAGTGGGTGTATCACATCCCCTATCACGCACCAGCCTCTGGGAAGATAGAACGATACAATGGACTGTTAAAAACTACACTGAGAGCAATGGGTGGTGGGACTTTAAAACACTGGGATACTCATTTAGCAAAAGCTACCTGGCTAGTTAACACCAGGGGATCTAACAATCGGGCTGGCCCTGCCCAATCAAAACTTCCATGTACTGTAGAAGGGGATAAAGTCCCCGTAGTGCACATGAAGAATATGCTAGGGAAGACAGTCTGGGTTAGTCCTGCCTCAGGCAAAGGCAAACCCATCCGTGGGATTGCTTTTGCCCAAGGACCTGGGTGCACTTGGTGGGTGATGCGGCAGGATGGGGAGGTCCGATGTGTACCTCATGGGGATCTGATTTTGGGCGAGAATAGCCAATGAATCAGATTGTGTGCTGTTAATTGCTAAGTAACACTGTCACTGTATGTCCTCATTGCTATAATTGCTATCAGTTGTACTACAAGTAAGGCACAGGGATGATGGGATAAGAACTGATCTCAGCAGGTGGCGCCCAGCAGTTTCCTCAAGATCTACATCTTCAGCCCACGGACTGCGTGCATGAGCCATACTGGGTGCACCAGTCACAAGCTCCGAAAAATACAGCATGCAACAGACCAGCACCACCCAGCATCTCACCTGCCCTGAGAGACTGTTCTAACAGATGGAGCCCAAAGCCGTGGATTAAAAGAACTCAACGGACACTTTGGAGGGATGGCCCATAAACTAAGGGCATTATATGTGTGTATATATATATATATATAAAACAGGGGAAAGTGGTGGCAATTCATTGGAACCTGCTGGGCATGGCATAGATGGTATGGAATAAGGGGTGGATAATGTCCTGGTTCCGGTGGGGATAGGGTTAATTTTTCCTGGTATTCCATGCCATGTGAGCCACGCCCACCCTGAGCTGCCGGGGGAGGGGGCAGGAAGTTGCTGCTTAAAAGCGGGCTGGGGCGTCCCGGGTCCGGCTGGGGAGCGGCAGTTCCATAATTGCATTTGTATATTCCCCTATCCGTGGTGGTGGTGGTGGTGGTGGTGGTGGTGGTGGTGGTGTTGTTGTTTGCCTGTTCCCTTTGCTGTCCTGTTAAACTGCCTTTGTCTCAACCCAAGAGTCTTGCCTTTTCTTACGATTCTTCCTGTATTAGGAAGGCGCGAGCGAGCGGCACGTGGTTCTTTGTTGCCGTCTGAGGCTAAACCACGACATGTTTCCGTATTGATAGACTCCCAGAGTTGAGACTTGTGTTCAGATAATTCTACCCCTCTTTTTAATGTGCAGCAATGTTAGGTTTTATTTGCTCAATGCTAAGTTTGCATGGGCTATAGATTGTACTTGCCTGTAGGCCTTCATTCACTGCATTGCCTGCAGGAGGCCTCGTTTTAAAGTTACCTAAAAAGCTCCCATACTTGAGGAAAGGCTCTTACTTTGCAGTGTGTTTCCCATAGGCCACTCCATGTGGTGTGATCTTGCCTGCTGCTGCTAATGGGGCCGTAGATAGAAACAGCTGACAGCAGAGGTTGTTTCTATTCACCAAGACTCTAATGGCTGCTCAGTCTCCTTTGTGGTCAGGCCAGCAATAGATGGAGACAATGAATGATGTACTACGCAGGTGTGTTGTCAGATCTGATCAGAGCTGGCTGATTGCCTGGAGTCTCCACTTCTTGACATTTTCATCTCTTCTGCATAATGAATGGAAGATGGATGTTTTCCTAGAGAGACTTTTTCATGGCAGCTACATCTAGTAGCTCTCAGAGGGGCATAACTGGCCTTCACAGCTGTCACAGTTGAATAGAGATGGTGTTCATTACATCCTCTCCACGTTAAGACGTCATCTTTACTGTGAAAAGCTTTGAACATTCTAATTTAGAGTAAGTGAAGGCATATTGACCAGAACTGATATCTATGTGTTAAGGCATTTGTTTTGATAAACTACAGAATGAGGGCCAGATGTCAGCTGGCTTTAATCAGCATAGCCCTACTGGAGATTCAATGTCCCAGATAGAGAACTGGCTGTGGTGAGAATACAAATACAGCATGATCAAGGGTGGAGATATGCCAAATTAAAGTGCATTGGTCTTGCCTTTTGTACTGCCAGTTTGTCTGTTAGTGCTGAGTAGAAAAGTCAGCAGTTCTAAATACTTGGCCTCAGTGTTCCTT
Source organism: Larus michahellis (assembly GCF_964199755.1). Taxonomy (NCBI): domain Eukaryota; kingdom Metazoa; phylum Chordata; class Aves; order Charadriiformes; family Laridae; genus Larus; species Larus michahellis. The sequence continues at coordinate 78,142,722 of NC_133896.1, read as the reverse complement.
TTGTTTGTGTTCTCTTTGCAGAGAGAGGAACAAACATCTCAAAGATGAACGTGACATATTTTTACAGGTAAACAACTATTATTTTCAAACCAAGTGTTGGGCAAACACGTATCAGAACAGCCTCAAAAGAAGGCTGTTCAGGAGACAGACTCTTGTGCTACTTAAGTCTTGCCCCATTCTTAATTTATATCATCTTTTTTCACACTTGAAAATAAGATTTTTAAATTTGCTGAACAATTTTAAGAGCTACATTTTTAGAATTATAAAATTGGAGGTATCTTGAGGGAGAGTAATATATTTTATAAGAAGCTAAAGCTGCAATCATGAGAGGATGAAATAACCTAAAAATTGAACAATCTCTTCAGTCAAGAGTAGCTCATATCCTGAAATGTTTATACAACAATACAACATCTGAGTACCTGAATCAGCACCTGAATACCTTTTGGTACCGGGTAAGAGCAGATCACATTAACTTTTTATCCAGAAGCAGAGAATAGGCCCCTAAGAAGTTCCAAAAGTACCCTGGCTTAAGGAGACTAAGGCCACTTAGTTAAACTTGTTTGTGTTCTAGTTCCTACAAGAAGCTTCTAGTATAAATTACTTTATATCTATTGACTTATTTTCATGACATTGCGCTGTTTTATTGTGGTCCCCTTAGTTTACTAAGAAGATGAATTCTTGCATTTATACCTCTAGGATTTTTTTCTACATCTTTTCTTTCATATTCATTGCATTATTTAAGCATTAGGAATGAAGGCAGTTAACCATAATGAACAACAGAAGTAAATTAGTAAAACGTATTCTGTATTTCTGCAGAAATGCAAAACAAGTATTCCAAAAGCCAGCTGGAAGCAACGATCAGGGTCTGTCATTGGGAAATACATAGAGGGCAAGATGTTGCCTAATAGGTAAGAACTTTTTTTTGTGTGTTCCCTGTTTAAGTATGATGAGACTTATAGAAAGAAGATGTCAAATGATTTCTTTCTGATACCTTTAGACTTTTCAAAGCATGTATTTCTGAAGTGTCTGTCACTATAAGATTACTGTGCTTTTTAAGAAATTTGGAAATAAAGAGGCAAATTTTCACATAAAGCAATTGTACTGTCTGCAAAGGCAAGAGACTTCCCCGTTGTGGATGAGCATATGCTGGGAGGCACAAAAGCTTGCCCATCACCCTGTGTTGATGTGTACAATGTCCATGGTAACTCCCTGAAAGAGTATACCTCCTCCCGTCTCATTGTAGAGAACAGCAGTCCTATTGTAAAGTATGGGATGTGGAACTAGTAAAACATAGAAAATTTAAATCTTAACTGTGTGGTTATAAACTTGAAATCAACAGGAACAAGATGGTGATCTCAGTGAAACTCTAGCATGTTTCCTTTGAGACAAGAGGAGCTGGAAAGAAGACTAGTATTTCACTTTGAAATATCAGCTAAGACAATGTCCTTGCAGGCACAGGGTCATGAAGTGTAAGAAGAGAAAACTTTCAGAGACACAATTTAGTAAGTTCAGTACTGAGAAGTAGAGCATAATTGGCAAAAACAATTAAGGCACAAAAAATCTTAGAAAAATTTAGGTGGGAAGGACCTCTGATTGTCTCTAGTCCAATCTCCTACTTAAATATGGACAACTTCAAAACTAGACAAGGTTGCTCAGGGCCTTGTTCAGTGGCGTTTGTGAACATCTGGGTGGAGGTCCCACAGCCTCTTTGGGTACCTGTTCCGTTGCTGCACCAGTCTCATGAAGAAATTTTGTTTCCTGTATCAAGTCAGCATTTCTTTATTGCAACTTGCATCTGTGGTCACTGCGTGCATTTAAGAAGACTCTGGATTTGTTTTATCTACACCCCGCCTCTGCTGAATCCCCACTTAGCCTTTTTTTCATCCACATCAAACAAAACCGTCTCCCTCCTACCTGCTAAAGAGAGAATTAGATTACACATAGAAAGGGTTGGGAGGCTGTTTTATTCTTCCAGAACAGAGGGAGGGAGGAAGGGAGTAGGAAATCACAGTAGAGAAACTTACTTTAGCTATTCCATGAAATTAGGCTAATCTTATGTTTTGTATTCTGGTTCAGGTTTTCCCTGTAAGTTTTTAGCTTTCTCCATGATGCGATATATCAAGCACGCTATATATATACATACACATTGTATGATAAGCCGACTTTTCAGTAGACATTGGACTGAATCTACTGTGCCTGCTGTGAGTAGTAAAAAACATGGGAGATTAAATTCAGTTACACTAGAATAAAACAGTAGGAATAAAACCAGGTCCAATATATTTTTATGATGTACTTACTTTTTTCTCTGTCTAGCCATTCATTTGAAGAAGATGATGTTTTCAGTAACTCAAAAAGAAGGAATTCTGCTGGACTGAATGGAATTCTCTCTGTAGAGCCTGATGCTGGAGCCACTGGAGGAATGTCTAAAAAATCGCATCTCCAAAGAATAATATCAATTGAGGAAGATCACCTACCCCAGCTTCTTGACAGGCTGGTTGATAAGCAGCTGAATAGATGGACTGAAGAAGATGAGAATACTTCTCCTGAGATAGAAGTGGATAAGAAAAACACAGAACGCTCACCATCATCTTCTAGAGAGCAGCCTGCAGGGAAGGAAACACTGTCAAATGTAAGGGGGCAAAAGGGACCTCACCTTGAATACCGTGTGCAGTTATAGACCCCGCAATTTAAGAAGGATGTTAAGATCCTCGAATGCGTCCAGAGGAGGGTGACAAAGCTGGTGGAAGGGCTGGAAGGCATGTCCTGTGAAAAGTGGCTAAGGACCACTGGAGTTGTCTAGTTTGGAGAAAAAGGAGGCTGATGTGTGACCTCATTGCTCTGTACAGCTTCCTGAGGAAGGGGAGTGGAGAGGGAGGTGCTGATCTCTTCTCCCTGATATCCAGTGGTAGGATGCATGGGAATGGTTTAAAGCTGTGTCAGTGGAGGTCTAGACCTGATGTTAGGAGGCATTTCTCTACTGAGACGGTGGTCAAACACTGGAAGAGGCTGCCTAGAGAGGCGGTCGATGCACCATGCCTGTCAGTGTTTATGAGACATTTGGACAATGCCCTCAATAACATGCTTTAACTTTTGGTCATCCCTGAATTGGTCAGGCAGGTGGACTAGGTGATCATTGTAGGTCCCTTCCAACTGGAACTATTCTATTCTATTCTGTTGGGCCTTGGAAAATGTGAAATGGTGTTGAAGGGTAATTCTAATTCTTAGAATCCAAAATTATTTAGTTTTCTGTTTTTACATTAAAGCATGACAAATTAAGCCATTGTGTGAAGAGGGAGATGGAAATATACTGCAGGTAAATGTTGAAGGTGCAAAGAAGGGAAACTCAACCTAAAGCAGTGGTAACTGCAGACAATGCATGTATACATACTTATGTCTGAAGCACTGTTTAGGAAAAGTGAAGTTAAGCCTTGTAATAGATGACACAAGAAGATCCACTGAAGTAGCAATTGTCTAAAAAAAGAAGCAACTCTTTTTTGAAAAGTTGGGGTGTTTTTTTCGTCAAAAAGTGACATTTTTCATATTCTCATACTTTTGAGTCAGCTTTGGTAGCTGTTAACGCTCTCTGAGAAATAATGAGAGCAAATATCTTTACTTTTTAATTATTTTTTGAGAAGACTTAATTAGTAAATGGAAATCCGTATTTTTTTTTCAGCTCTAGCTTGTGTGTGCATGTTGACAGTAAATTCACCATGCAGTAATAAGGCTTAAAACAATATGCTGGAAAGTATATTTTTTTTGAGTCTAAAGTCTTTCTTGCACTCTTACTGCTTTAGAGCTAGCTGTGCTTGTTTTCTAATTTTAGTATCATTGTTAAGTATTACTCATTTTAGATTCTTGAAGCACATATTAAAAAGATTAAAGTATAGGGAAAATAAGTATACTTGGTCATAATTATATAGTTCTTTTAGAAGAAGCAAGCATATCTTAAAAATTATTATAGGATTATGCCATGGTTACATAATAAATTCTAAGTGGTACATTTTAATAAAAAGTCTAGGGCACAGAACAGAGCTTCATCCTCTGACACGATTTAACACAATGCATACTTTTTGCTTGCTATATGACTTATTTTGTATCACGTTTTTGAAGTATGGCATCTTTGGACTTTAGGAGAGCAAAAGCCAGGTTCAGCTAGAACAGCCTGTTCTGTCTGCTCTCTTTCAGCAGTCCTGCCCTTGAAAGTACATCCTCTCAGCTGCGTAGGAATTGGGCATTCCATCAAATCTTGTTTCTTATAATTTATTTTTTTTCCGGAAACCAGTTGAGAGCAAGCAGGGAGTGGAGACAAGAAATCACAATGTATCTCCTGCCTGGTTGTTGAAAACATCTTGTTTCAGTTTCTAAAGAAGCTTCATGAGGGTAAATAAGAAGTTCATTTCCAAAGATCACTTATAACTGGGAATTCCTTTTGTTTTTTTTCCCCCCAAGAAACGTCAGTGCCTTAGCCCAGCCCTTAGTTTGGGTTGGTTTTTGCTTGTTTTTTTAGAATTTAGTTTAAAAAAACCCACAGCATAACAGTCCTTTCTGATAAACTGTCCGTGCGGCACTGAAATATGTGCATGGTCCTGCACGTTCCTCTTGGCCTACTGACTAGGCCTACCAATGACTATTTTGTTGATGGCATTCCATTGCTTAGGCCAGTGTCCAGGCTGGGTAAGTGTCTGACCACTGCCACTTTGTGTGAGTGGTGCTTCGTCTCCTTCCACACAGCTGTAGTCTGATGAATTTCTCATACAACTTTGCATTTCCTAAATTACAGCTCTTGGGATCGCCACACTTTGACCAGGAGATTTAGACATCAGAAGCGATCTTGTCACATACAGTGCTTGCACGCTGATTCCTCCTCCTGACAGCATGCCTGGGCTAGGAGGAGTGGTATTCAATTAGTAAGTGTTTTCAGGGCAGCTCTGCATATAATCCTCAACAGGAGCTGAAGAAAACTTCAGAAAAAGATAACTCCCTGCTTGCTGCATCATGAGTTCTGAGGTGTGAGTCTCAGGCCCATATCTCAACTAGACTGTCTTCTGCAGCCAGTCCTTCTCTCCCCTCATGTTTTGCTGCTCAAAGGATCTGCAGTGTAAAGGAGCGTAGTATCTAGAAATAGTTGTGCAAAGGAGGCAGAATGATTCCCTGCAGTTGTTACATATGTAGCTCACTCAGATAAGAAGTCTTGTCATTCTCTGTTTTACCCTAGGAAAATGAAGGGTCTGAGACAACCTATATTTTTCAATTCATCGCCATTTGTGTTCCTGTAGTCTACATGGCTTTGTATTACCGCATTACATGATCTCATTGCTTACTATACCGAATTCAGGCTCCTAGCTGCTGGCATTAAGCCTTCGTATTCACCATACATTCACAGTCATTTAGCTGCTAATCCTTTATGACCTACTGCATCTTTTAGGCGAGTAGGACCACTGTAAATTTTTTTTCTCCTTTTAGAAATGAACAAGTCCTTTTCCGTCCTATGGAAGGTGACTTCTGAAAGTGTCTGAGAATTTGCAGCAGTACATGAGGCCAGCAACTGCTCTTTTGTTAACAGCCAGGTAGAACATTTTTCTGAGTGGCTATGATGATGAAGCTGCAGTTAGCATAAGCAGAAATGTGATTGGGAAAACACCTGAAGGAACCATACTGGAAATTAAAGCAATATTTTCTGTCCAAAACCTCTGCCTGAGATGCAACTCCTCTCCCCTCTGTTCTTTCAATGTGAAACATCATTATACCTGCCATCTTCCACATTTGTGTTAAATTGCACAAAAGATAGGTATGTTATTTGACCTGGCTACAGTTTATATGAAGATCGCTCAAAAGACACATCTAGGGAGGACGTCTTCAGACTGCATTGTAAGCTAAAGTAAATTTATATCCCACTGCTATTCCATTATCCCATCAGCACTCGGTTGAAGCTGACTATGAAGTAGCTCATCCCTTAGTATTGTGTTCAGATGCAGTTTCAGAATCAAGTTTGATTATTAAGGTTTGCACAAAATAGAAGAGGCCAGCTAGGGCACCCCCTGCAAACCAGCTGGTGCTACAGCGTTCTTCCCTAAGCAACTCCTGAGCTACATACAGAGATCTTGGGAATAATGACCTACTTGACAGAGGATATATTCTCTCCAGCATGCACTTAGCTTAGCCTGCAGTAAACGGGATGTGTATAGGCAGAACAAATTGTTCTTTCTGCATAAAAACCTAAATGACAGAAACATAGCTGAATGTTTCCAGCCTGATTAACTGGGTCTAATTCTCTGTCTGTTTCCCCTGTGCTTCTGCCTGTAATGTTAAACAGATGAAGAAATACAGTAATTCTATGGAAGCTTTTGGCTCCACTGTAGTAGCAGAGAGAAGAATCTGGTGATAGATGGCATAAGCCAAAAAATTGTGACTTTGCTTCTGTTATCTAAGTGAAGATGTGCTGTTTCCTCTGTGTCATTGGTATAGGATGAAATGACTGAGCAGAGCTGTGTGAAGCTGTGTGGGTTTTGATTTGCAGGAATGAATATAAACTGTTTTCTTTTGGGAATTTCATGCATTTTTTCAATGCAGTCTGATGTCAAGGTTCATATTCAGTGTAATTCCAGAGCTCAGTCCAAATCACTGCATTTCAAATGATCTGGAAGGATGCATTGCAGACATTTGAAATGCTGAGTTATTTCAAGAAACAGAATATTGCTTAATGAGTAATGGAGAACATGATAGGATAAAATATCTTCTTTTTCCCATCTCAGTTAGCCTTCAAGACAAGGCAAATTGGAGAGGCAACAGCATTTATAGAACAGTTGGTGACTAATGTTTGCTTTTACTTGAAGGAGGAGAGAATAAACTCTGTCCCAGACCACTTATTCAAGATTGTTTTTGTGGGCAATTCGAGTGTTGGAAAGACTTCATTCTTAAGGCGATTTTGTGAAGATCGTTTTTTCCCAGGCACAGCTGCTACTGTAGGTAAGTTTAAGAAACATTATTACTATTATTATTTTTGTTCCAACAGTACTTAGCAGCTTCTACTGCGATCAGGCCCTCTGTTATAAAACAGAAACATACAGATGTTGTAAAAGCCATTGTCCAAAAGGAGAATAGGACGTGCAAAGTGAGTTCTCCTAAACTGGCAAGCAGATAATTGATGGAGAGGTTTCAGACTAGACTCCATACTGAAATCCTGGCAGCACTTAAATAAATCAGAAAAATCCTATTGATTTCAGTGAAGCTAGAACTTCCTTATAGATCTCACCATTCTGAAACTGATATCCTGTCCTCTGGACTGCACTGTACTAACCGTCCCACCTCCATGCCCCATCTCTATTTCTCTAAGTAACCTGATTTTGTTTTAAAGAGAAAGTAGAATATCTGAATTACGTTTGAATATTTAGCATTATACTAAGCACCAAGGAAATATGTTGGACCAGTGTTTTCAAAGCCAAACATTTCAAAGCCTATATTGTACTTATATTACCTGAAGTTGTAAACCAAACTTTCAAAAGTCAGACACATAATCAAGGTATAGAAACTTAAGTTATTGCAATGCAGTCGAGTTACTGTAAATGACCAGATTCGTTATACTTGGTCTGTATTTAGGCCTTACTTATTCTGCTGCATATATGAAATAAAACTTGTTCACAATGAAAGGTATTTAAATTAATGGATTTGTCTTGCATTTGTGGCAATCTAAGAAGATCCAGGTGAGCACTTGCTGTAGCTCCCTTGACTTATGGGGTAGATAAAGACACATGAGTTTAAATTCCTACTGATATATTGAGTGTCTAACTTCACATTGGAGTCAGGGAACATCTAAGATATAGGGATTTAAATTAATTTTGGCACTATAAGGTATTTCACCTGGCTTTCAGCTGCTGCTTTGGAAGAGAGCAGGTCTCCTGGGTGGCCTGCCAGATTGAAACAGACATTTTGAATACCAAATGGCATCTCAGATAGGTGCCTGTGAGCCAACAGATGAATTGTACCCCACCATCCTTTCCAAATCAGTCCAAAGAGAGGAGCCTAGGGACCAATTAATCTGACCCTTGATGCCTACTCCAGGGTGAGCTTAGTCATTTCATAGACTCCTAGCTCTTCATTGACTAGATCTTCATTAACTGTAATGGGAGCTTAGACACCTCTATGCAGTTGTCTACATTTAAGATTTTGGTGCTATGTCCTATCCATATTGTCTTGTAAATGGCTGATACACTTCTCTAGACTCTGGGATCTTACACAGTGTGTGTAATTGCCTGGAGCTTCCAGAGGAAAAGCACAGGAACACGTCTGAACTTTTCATCTTTTGGCTGGTGATCCAGTGTTCTTGCAAACGCAATGGCAAGAAAGTATTTGTCATAGCTTTGGTTTAGTCTTCACATCAATGAGTTTCTCAGGTGTGGACTATGGCTGGCAAGATACAGACAGTTGAAAAGTTAAGTGAACAACCTGGAGAAGAGTGTTATTGAATTTCTACAGAATAGCTCAAATTTCTTCCCTTGAGATATAAGCAATGGATATATCCTCCATCCAGATTTCTTAATTGCCCATTGAAGGAACGCGTGCACGGACGCTTCTTCATTAATGCCAGTGGTGAAAATCCCATTGATGTGGACGAAATTGCTGATGACCTACTGAGGTCCCTTTCAACCTGAATTATTCTGTGATTGTGTATGATACAGTACAGTGTGATACAAAAAATTGCAGGTTGTTATTAGGAGGAGGCAATGACTGATTAATATTTAAGACTAATTACTGTTATAAATATCCAGAAGATACTTACATCATCACGGGTTAGGAGAAGTGGGAGAGGATTATTTTAAAAGTTTAGATAAATTAATTTTTGTCTCACTTCCATTTAGCCACATAAAAATTAGGGAACTTGCCTAACAGTAGTCAGCTCATCTGCTATATTCTAAAGAGGTGATGAGACTTTCCACATATTCCATCCATTTATCTTCAGCATTTATCTTAGGTTCCACTGTCCCCTTAGTGTGGTGCCTTGTGTTTTTCCACTAACTGTAGAAGGTGCCTATGTGGCTATCTCAGACTAAACACTGAAATTTCACACAACAGAAGTTATACAGCATGAATTCCAGGCTAAATGGATTACACTGCTGGAGACTCTCAAATGGACCCTTGACTCACATGTCCTGATTTGGAAGGTTACTTATTTTACAGTTTTTACAAAATTCAACTACTCTGTTAACATGCAGTATTTTATTACTGAAGAATGTCTGGCAAATGAAAGCACTTGTTTTTCTCTGATAGTTAGAGACTATGGACATAATTTTTAATGTAGTATCTATCTTGTTCACTTTCTGGAATTGTTGCTATTTGCTGGATCAGGTTTTCAAAGATCAAACTGAGCATATAAAGAGACAACCTACCTTATATTTCTGTTATAGGTGTGGATTACAACGTGAAAACCATCACAGTAGATAATACCCAGGTAGCCCTGCAACTCTGGGACACTGCTGGCCAGGAACGGTGAGAAACATTATGTTGTGGTTTAACCCTAGTAGTCAGCTAAGCACCACACAGATGCTTGCTCACTCTGGGGATGGGGGAGAGAATCAGACGGGTGAAAGTGAGAAAACTCATTGGTTGAAATAAAGACAGCTTTAATAATCAAAAAAACCCCCACAAAACCCACCACCACCAAAAAAAAAAAACCCAAACAAACACCCAATAAAGAGGAAAAGAAACAAAACCAAGAAAACGAAGTCATGCAAAAAACCCCCAGTTGCTCACCACCAGCCACTTGACGCCCAGCCAGTCCCTGAGCAACTGCAGCCTCGGCCATCCTCTCTTCCCCCTGCACTTTTGTTGCTGAGCACAACGTCATATGGTATGGACTATCCCTTTGGTCAGCTGGGGTCAGCTGTCCTGGTTGTGTCCCCCCTCCAGCTTCTTGTGCACCCCTGCCTACTCACTCGGAGGGCAATCCAAGAAGCAGAAAATGTTGTGATGCTGTGCAAACACTATGGAGCACTAACTAAAATGGTGTGTTACTAACACTGTTTTCATCACAAATCTACAACATAGCCCCTGTACAAGCTAGTACAATGAAACTTAACTCTATCACAGTCAAAACCAGTACACATTCTAAGGTTTTGTTCCTTGAATCATCTGTTTGAAGATTAGTAAGCATGGACATAATCATGCTTCTTGGGAGAGGAACAAATATAAGAGTATTCCTAATACAGACAGTGCATTCACAGTTTAGATCCTTCCCTAGCAGGAATAATGTGCTGATTTGGTGCTAAGTATCCATTGACAAACTGCCAATCTCTAAAAGATTAAAAGTTTAGTACACGCAATTTCTTTAGAAAGAAGGCTGATTTTAAAATGTAGCTAGAATTATTTCTATATCAGAAAATACCTTAAGAGTTTAATAAAATAGGGGTTTTTTTCCACCAAAACAATCCCATTGTAGTTGAGGATCAAGTTTCTATAAGTTTTCAGTGGTAATTTCCTTCCCCATCACCTCACCTATTGTGTAGTTTTCTATTACTAAAAGCAAGGATGATAACAGTGATCTGTTTTCTACAAGAAGCTTGGGAAAAGAGCTCCAAACAAAAATCTAGCTAGCTTTAGGCTGAACACTTTGTCAGGGGGAATTTTTTGCACTAAGTTTAAAATAAACGAGGATGTCAGAAGGTGAGATATGCAGCTGATTATCCAGACTAACCCAGAATCAATTAAAGAAGGCAGAGGGAACTTTTCCAAACACTTTTTTTCAAAAATTATTTTTTTGCAAATAATTTATTTGCTGTTGCAGTAATTTGTGGTAGTATTGTCTTCTGTGAATCTTCTGCTGAACGTGAAAAGCAGTCTGATGATTCAGGAACAACGGGATTGCCTACTACAAGTCATAATAAGCCTCACCTTTCAAACAGGATCTGCAGTGAAGATCAGTATTACAGCTTCTCCCTTGTCTAGTTTATGGAATTTTAGAATACGTATGTAAACCAAATTAACAAGGGTTTAATCCTCACTAAGACTCAATAATTAGAAGAAACCGTATGGCAACATCTTCCTTTGCAGGGGTGGCAGGGGGAAATTGCTATGAAATTTTACTTATATTGTTGGTTTGCTGCTTCTGTTGGAGAGACCTATAAACAGGTTCTTACTTGTAGGTACCGAAGTATTACCAAGCAGTTTTTCAGAAAAGCTGATGGTGTAATTGTGATGTATGATATAACAGCAAAAGACACATTCACAGCTGTCAAGCAGTGGCTGATAAGCATCGAGGTAACATGACATAACTTTGTATCTAAACTCTGGTGTCATTATTTTCTGCCGCCTTCTGGACAGGGAGTGTTAGCAGGACAAAGCACAGACAGCAGCATGTTTCTTGTGTTGTCACAATTACATGTTTGTTCGTGATTTTGGTCTGCTGTTTCCAGTAAAGCTGTTTTTAGAATCTCCGTGTCTATGAAAACAACCACAGCTCCAGGGTTTTCAGGACTTAAAATGAGTGGTGGGAAAAGCCCAGCATGGAGTCCTGTGATTTCTTGTAAAGGTTATCTAGCTGAGTGGATCACCACTAGCACTGGGAGGTGATTTGGATCAGTGATGATGGTCTGATGATCACTGATCATCACTAGCAGTTTAACAACGAAGTGTGTAGCTTACAGGAAATTGACTGTGTTGTGAAGATAAGCCATAAGCTTACGGCTATAGTATCTACATTAGTGCTATAAAATTGTCTTGTGGTACACAGTTCAGTTTCCTGGGGATCATCCTTTCAATTACATGAAAACAAAATCATAGCCCATGCTACCGAGTGGCTTCAATTAATTAAAAACTCTCTTCTTTTCTCTTGGTGTGTATATTTCTCTTTTAGCTCATAGACAAGGTATTGAGAGTGCAAGCAGCTGAATTTGCTTGTGGTCAAAAGAAAAAATAAAAATAAAACTGAGGCTGCTGCCATAAAGGATTGAGTCACTAGAGGGAACAAAGTGTGACTTCCTGTTTGCTGACTATTGCAGAGTATTGCTGCTGAAAAAGTAGTGGACAAATTGGTATGCGAAGATCACTTAGTCTGATTTTATTGGGCACGTGTTGTAGTATAATACACTGTTTTCCGTAACGGCCAATAGATGACTCTGCAATTTGAAATTAGGACTCATTCATTCAAATGTTTCCAAACAGGCATAGTTATTCCTCATCTGAGCAGCTCTACTGAAGTAATAGTAGCATGCATTTTGTAAGAACAGGCCTTTATTAAATATATGATCTTAACAAATCAGTGATTGTTATAATTCAGTATGGTAAAGGCTAGAAGAGAATGCCAGGTTTTGATCCAGAAAAAACAAATATTGTGGTCAAAGTCTTTTTCCATACTGTAATGGTTTACTCATCTTTACTGACTAATTTTGTTTACTACAAAGTATTGCTAAGTTAAAGACAGAAGGCCAAGCCCATTTATTGCTACAGCATTCATCCCACTTTATGAATGTACTCATTGTGATAATTCTAATCATTTTCAGAACAAATTTTCATTCATGCCTATTGGGGCATGAATTTTTGGGGCCTATTCTGTGTATCTCTCCACTACTTTATGTGATTTATTCAGCATAACTGTACCCAGATGTTGTCATTATTTTCCTATAATTAGAAAAGCATACATAATTAGAAAAGCAGTGGCTATAAACACACAATGTCAGAGCCTGTGTAGCATGGTAGTTTTCTCTCTTCCATTTTAATATAGAGTCTGATGAGATTCTGTGCTTTTATTTAAAAAAATGCCAAGGTAGTGCAATCTCTAGCATTCTGTCTTTTTCATGTCTTTTATCCAACTTTGATTCCTGACATGTTTGTAAGTAAAGCGGCATGTATCTTGCTCATATGTGATGTCTTAACTGTCTTCTTGTAGTGTGACATTTGTTAGTTTTTATCCTCCTGATCTGTGGTTTTCTTAATACAATGCCTCAGTTGATATTTATTCTTTGTTCTGCAGGAGACAACTGGGAAGAACATACCCGTGCTTTTGTTGGGTAATAAAACTGATAATGAGAAAGAACGTGAGGTCCCTATGGGAATGGGAGAGCATCTTGCTAAGGTACTGTACTTAGAGGGGAACCCCTTACAAAACTTGAAGGTGAAGGGTTTAAAAAGGAGTCTGACTATGTCTAAATTCATAGAAACACAGATTGATTTTAATCAGACAAGTATTTTTAAGGATTAGGAACCCCCTCACACTCATCAGTTCAGCTCTCAGTGATGCAAGTGCTGGTAATTACAGTAGTTATGAAACTGTCTAGATAAAAAAAAAAAAAAAAAAACAAAAAACAAACCAAAAACCAAAAAGTGAGTGGTGTAAAAGATATTTGAGAATTCACTCTCATTGTCTCTCTTTCTCCCCTCTTTCTCTTTTTCTTTGTTCTCTCTTTCTCTATTTGTTTCCTCACTTTTTTTCTCTCTCTTTTTTCTCTCTTGGCTCTGTGGATGGATTCTTAACAGAGAACTAATTTGGGGATCTTTTCCCCCTCCTACCTCCGGTAAATCCACAGAAGGCCATCTGTTACTCCTATGGTAGGAGTAGAAAACATGTTTACTTTTAGTAACTTTCCATCAAGGAGCTAAAATAAGTGAGAGTTAACATTCTGCATCTACCAGAGCACTGGTGATCCATTGGCCATAATTTAAGCATTAAGGACTGCAAATAGCAAATACTTCTTTATATTCCTGTGTACCATGCCCATCATTTTTTTCTTTTTAATCTCTCTATACAATGCATATAATTTGAACACCAATGCCTCCAGAATATTCATTTATTTAGAAATAAGTCATCCCAGTATTCCTGAGAAATTAACTGAGTTGGTAGGAATTTACCTAAATTAAACAATGTGCTGAATTTCATGTATGTACTTGTTTCTCCTTTGAAAATAGATTTACAGCTCTGCTTGCTGATAACAAAAAAGGATATTTTCAAAATTTGATATACATCTGAATTGTTGTTCGTTTATAGGAAAGACTGCTGCTAGGCACCTCTCTAACTGAAAGAGTTAGGGCCTTTTACATGGCCCTTTTAGGGCCATACAGCCTTTTACAGGCATACCTCTGTATTCAGGTTTGTGTCCATTATTTTGCTTTTGCAGGGGAGCACTATCAGTCTTGAACTTCATCCCTCAAAGGTTCTCCCTTTAGGAAATTTGCTTTATTTTCTTCTACGGCTGGAAATGCAGATAGTTTTGAGACTGTGGAGGATGGACTCCAGGGTGTACCACTGAATCCTTCTGTGAAAAAACAAATGATGCATAAATGCTAAATGGACAGAGTAGATGTCTTACGTATCATTTAGCTCTCTTAAAATATTGTACTAGTAAAAGAAAGATGAATCATTCTAATATATAGAACTCACAGCCCACCAGGCCATGAGTCCTGACATGTCATGCAAGAAAATAAACTGGTTTGCATAAATAAAAGAAAGCTGTCAAATTAAAGATGGTTATAATCAAATTAATGGATCTGAATAACAAACATTTGAATGTTTGTGAGTGCTGCCTGAGGTAGCTAAGGGAAGGAATGATTCATGACAATGGATTAGTTGAAAAGCACCATGGATATAATTGAATTATAACAATTTGCTTCCTGAGCTAATAATAACCATGAATTTTAATGAAATATCAATTCTTGCTAAATAGCCATGTTATTCCTATGAAACCACATACCACTGTCATTATTAGTGAATGAAATTTCAATTACTTATTTAGTGAATAATCCCATTAATTACTCACAGAAGACCCAAAATACACGGGACTAGACACTGAGCTGATACAAATACACTCAGCTGATACAGCTGATACTTCACAAAGCCCTATTTGGTTAAGAACAGCCCTGAACCTGCTCTCATGCAGACAATGAACCAGATTAGCCTGTTGACCCTGAAGTCCAACAGTTTTTATGGACAGTTTCAAGGCCTCATAGGATGGGATCATTTTTTCCTGTTTTTTTCTACAGTCAGAATGGAATGTGTACTTTCATAGGGCATTCCAGCCCAGCTATATTAACTCTTGCTTTGCTTGAGTCCCACATCTTACAAGTCAGTGTACTACAAGGTTGGTCAGAAACCCAAGGGCTCCCATTATAATGCACGTGTCACAAAACGTCTTTGCAAAGCAGGCAGTACAGTTCATTATTAAAAGGAAGAATGACAGCCTGAAGGGAGTCCTTTCAGCTCCTTATCATTTGAGAAGGCTAGTAGTTGCCGAGTGTGTGTGATATCTGGGGAAAGGGGGAATAGAATGTGGATAGTGATTCTGGAAGGCATCATAGGGAACAACAAGGCTGTGATGAAGCTGATCTGTAGTTGGATGAATTGAAGAGTGAATATCATAATGGTAATGAGAATTTTGCAGTATTGACTTTGCAGGGAGAAACAGCAGACACAAACCAAAATGTTCACAAGAATGGCCTGATAGAAAACATCTAAAACTCTCTTCATAGAGCTACTGGAAGTATAAAGAAAAAGACAGAGAAAGAAAAAAGGAGGGAGGGGAGGGGAGGGACGAGGCAGTCTGTCTGACTTTTTTCATAGAGGATCCACAAGGAAAACTCCATTTAGCAAATTTCTCTTTAGCCTAGCTTGATCCACTGATCAAGAGTTTATATGAGCACAACAATACAGAGAGTATTCGGATCATACTGTGAGCATGCAGGAACAGCAAATGTTCTATTTGGGTGGATTAGTGTAACCACTGCCAATTATTTAAATAAAATGGCTTATGAAATAGTGCTGAGCAGCATATATCATATGAGGCATTTGGGCAGCATGATTTTGTTTTGGCCCTGCACAAAATTCCTGAATGATCTTAAATGGGTCAATAAATCCTTCTCTATCTCTGTTGCTCAACTATAAAATAAGATAATAATGCCTTTGTCTGCCTTGACTTTGCAGACTATGTATGCTTCATGGGATGAGGACTTACTGTGTGTTCATGCAGTGTCTCCTTTATCAACCTGTCACTACCATGGTTATACAAATACTACTAATGAGGGAGCTATTCTCAGAGTGATACTACTTTACAGGACAGAAAATGCCCAGCTCCCTCTGCTAATTATTCATTTTCCTTCCTATTCTTTAGGTGTCTACTGATTTGTATGTAACTTTTTAAAATGAAGTAATTGCCAGTGGTCTTCATGTTCTATAGCTAAATCCTGGATGGAGATGGGTGGCATTTCCTGTTTTTTTAATTATATGTGTCCCGCCTTCTGCTACTTTGTTCTCATTGTGTAGTCTATCAATTAAAGTTTTCCTCCCTGATTCAAAGGAATGACACTTGGTATTTCCAGGCTAACTCATCCGCCAGAGAAGGACCTGTTTGCCAGACTGACAGAAATAAGCAATTAATATCAATTGAGTTTAAATTGTTATCTTTCACCAATAAGAATTTGTCCTATCCCTGGAATTTGTTGGAAAATCCATTCAGATTTGTGCCAGCATAAATAATGTTATCACGGAGAATTTGCCTCTAGTGAAATTCTGTTGTATGTGGGGAAGATTTAGGAGTAGTATCACTCTTTGCTTGGCTGACATAAAGTAACTAGATGCTGACCACAGTAGGTTTTCTGTTAGAGTTCTGATCAGCTGACCAGAAAAAAGGAGTGTACATTTTATTTCAAACTTCTGTTCGCAGAGCTAGTGAGAAATTTGAGCTGGTCAAAATTTATCTTTAAATTTTTCTAAGAAAAACAAGAGAATCACAGGGTTACATAATTGTAAATACTATATATAATACTGTTTTGTTTTTTTTTTAAAAAAAAAACAATAAAATATCCCTCCAACAGTAACATTGCCTGATTTCTTCCCTTCTCTTCTACTCTGTGCTTATCTGGCCACCCAGAAATTACTACAAGTGGTTCAATCCTGATGTTCAGTAGAACAAACCATATAAGCATTTACAACATATGCAAAACTGACATTTGATAATACTGAAGTATTTTTTAGACCTGCTAAAATAAACTACCATATTTATGAAACTTGTTTTCTCCACTTATTGTCTTTGAAATTTGATGAAGGTGATAAAAATTTCAAAAAGCTGTGCAATTTTGGAAGCATGGTATATTTAAAAAAAACCAAAAAAACAAACAAACAAAAAACACCACAAAAACCCCCACAACAACCAAACAAACCCAAACCAAAACTGAAATACCTGAAATAAAAGGTCCCTGAAATGGGACCTTTTGAAAACTGAGTTGTAAGTGTCACATGAAGGGTGGTTAAATAAGTACAAATGCAGTAACCACAGTTAATAGCAAACAAATGAAAATATGCAGACATGTGATTGTCATTTCCTAAACTACTAATTTAATTATTTGAATTTTAAGCTATGGTTATAAATAACAATAAGACACAAAGGAAAGTGGAAAGTGAATATAAAGTTGAAATCTGTATGGGTAAAAGGGCAAGTGGTAATACCATAGAGGCAATGTAGGTGAGCTTCAATGTAATATCTTGTGAAAGTAGTCAGATGTCTATTTTGGAGAGAATAACACGTCGTTTCCTCTCAAACTTCCTTTGCCATCATAGCTGCCAGGTCAGGCTTTTCTGCAGATGATCTCTTGCATTTATTATGATAAGGCTTCAGCTGAAGTGCTGACAATATTTCCAGGGCTTGATCATTTATCCATTTTTCTTAATTGCAAAGTTCTCAGGGGCTACAAAACCAAAGGTGCAGGCTGACTGCGAAAGAAGATGCAGAAAAATTTCACAAGTACAAAAAAAAAATGAAATAGCATTAAATTATTGGGTTTTGCTGAGGCTTTTAACTGGTCACTTGCTGGAAAACATTTGTCTCAAACTGTTGAATACAGAAACGCTGCTGCTGAAGCTTTCCAAGATTAAAAAAAAAAAAAAAGTCACTGGAATTATTTTCACCCGCTTTCTCAAGAAATTAGTGATGTACTAATTGTCTCATCATCACAAGGAAAGTTCAGAAGACTTCAGTACCTTATAAGGCATTTAAGCCTTTGAGAGATCAAGCTCTTCTAGCAAAAGCCCCTGTATAGAACAAATGTCTGTTAAGAAAGGCATATAGCCGTTGTTCTGGAGGCACACTTGGACTTCTTTTGTTGCTATTTACTGTTAGCTCTAGAATTAAATCCTAATTTTTCCTAAGATGATCTATTTCTTTATTTGCATATTTCAGTGTATCTGTGTTGCTTTTTTTAAAGCTGGAGTGAGATATTGTGCAAAATTAATTGAAATGGTCTTTCTGTTTAATTCTAGGATTACAATTTAATTTTCTATGAATGCAGTGCATACTCTGGGTACAATACCAAAAAGTCTGTGCTTCACTTAGCTAGGTAAGAAGAAAAGACAATCTATGACTTCTGTATGTGCCTGACATCGCTGTCACTGATGACAGAGTGAATTCCATTTGTTAAATTAGTTTGATGGGAACTTAGCGTGATGAAATATTTGTTCCTTTTAAACTGGTCTGTAGCTTGACCCTGTTGCTCCAAATGAGCAGTTGCTCAGGTTCATAGAGTCCTGTGTAAGCTAGTAAAGCTCTGTATAGACCCAGAAACACCAGGACTGTTGCTAGGAAAGCTGAGGGCCTGGGATGTTATGATAGTTCTTGCAGGAAGTTCTTGGAGGTTTGGAGAAATATGCTTGGAAATGGATGCTGCTGAGTCCTTGCAGCAGAACATTTAGATGTGCTTCTTTCTTCCCTTTGCGTCGTTACAGCTCAAATTCTGCTGTCTGCCCGGGGGCTGCGAGAAAGGGAGAGGTGGATTTTTTAAGTTACATAAAAACTAGGGGTAAAAATACAGGTAAATCTGTCCCCTCTGAACTACTTACAGAGGTGGAAACACTGGTAATGAATTAGCAGATATTGTTGCTATAGTTAGTGCGATTTTGAGAATGTATTAGGTGTTTGATAAATGTCTAGGTACCAAGATGCGGTTTTGTTTTGCTCCAGCCTCAAAAATAACAAATGAAAGTCACTGTTTTTAGTCTCTGTAATAAACAATAAATGTTAGCAATCGGCACCAACTACATTTTTATAACTGAATGAACAAAGGTGGTTTTGTGATGGAGCCACCATAATTGTACTTTTTTTGTTTATTTTTTAGTTCCTAAAGTTCTGTCATTTTCTGTTAATCTCTGGACAATTTTATAGGTGTTGAGAAAATGTTTTTTGTCTTATGGACATTATTAACATTTTTTTTTTCCCAAAACTGTTGTTTTTTTCTCCAGGATTTTGAAGGAACACGAAAATAAATTGAAAGAGGAAACCATTGAACTTCAATCTGATATGAATAAAAAGTCTTGCTGTATCAGGACATAAAATGCTGGGACATGTTTAGACAAATGTCACATGTTTATATGACACTACATGGCACCATCAGATTTACATTGTCTTCCAAATATTTCTTCTGCTGTGTTCTGGGTATAGGTGTAAGTGAACCTTAAAATCCTTGTATGCTGTGATCTTCACTTTTGCAAATATTGTATTTAGTTAATTGACAATGTATTTGGTGCAGTAACAGTCTTATTTTGTTTGATGCCTAACACCACTGAATCCTTCTTTGTGATCAGACTTGTAGAAGCTGGCACATTATTAGTAATGAGAAAAAATTTTATAGGAAGAAAACTACTTGGAATGTGAAGTAAATTCTTACTGGTGTGGATGACCTATCTTCTGAATACTTCTGTTTATCTCAGTGCTCTTTAGGTCCTGATATTGTACTGAACTTTGTGACAGTTTTTTAAAAATTGAAATAGGTAGCTGGTTGGTTGTTTAAAACCAACAGACCAGCAATTGCAAAGTATAAGGTGATTATTTTAAAGCTTAGTGGAAATGTACATGAACAAAGGATTGAAGAACTATAAAGATTTTCATAAGTAGCATTAACTCATATATACTTTACATTGTTGCATATAGGTCTTTGGTAAGAAACCCCTTCTCCCACTTAGATGTGATGAATTAGGTATGATTAGACAGGTCACTGAGATACCATAGAGGCTTGCTGATCTGCTGCCAAATAAGCTGGCACGTTTCCACGATGAGGTGGTGCTATGCAAATATCTCAAAGGAATTGGCTGGATGTCCTCACTTAAAAAGTTGTGGTCAACGGCTCGATGTACAAGTGGCAACCAGTGATGACTGGTGTTCCTCAGGAGCTGGAACTGGGACTAGTGCTGTTTAACATCTTTGTCAGTGACATGGACAGTGGGATTGAGTGCACCTTCAGCAAGTTTGCTGGCAGCACAAAGTCATGTGGTATGGTTCACATGCTGGAGGGAAGGGATGCCATCCAGAGGGACCTGGACAGGATTGAGAAGTGGGCCCATACAAACCTCATGAAGTTCAACAAAGCCAAATGCAAGGTCCTGCACATGGGTCGGGGCAATCCCAAGGACAAATACAGGCTGGGTGGAGAATGGATTGAGAGCAGCCCTGAGGAGAAGGTCTTGGGGGTGTCAGTTGATGAGAAGCTCAACATGAGCCGGCAATGTGTGCTCACAGCCCAGAAAGCCAACCGCATCCTGGGCTGCATCAAAAGAAGTATGGCCAGCAGGTTGAGGGAGGGGATTCTCCCCCTCTAATCTGTTCTTGTGAGACCTCATCTGGAGTACTGCGTCCAGATCGGGTACCCCCAACGTAAGAAGGACATGAACCTCTTGGAGAGAGTCCAGAGGAGGGCTACGAAGATGATTAAAGGGTTAGAGCACCTCTTCTCTGAAGACAGGCTGAGAGAGTTGGGGTTGTTCGGCCCGGAGAAGAGAAGACTCTGAGGAGACCTTATTGCGGCCTTCCAGTCCTCAAAGGGGGCCTACAGGAAAGCTGGAGAGGGACTCTGTGTCAGGGCATGTAGCGATAGGATGAGGGGTATCAGTTTTAAACTGAAAGAGGGGAGATTTAGATTAGCTGTTAGGAAGAAATTCTTTACTGTGAGGGTGGTGAGACACTGGTACAGGCTGCCCAGAGAAGCTGTGGATGCCCCATCCCTGAAAGTGTTCACGGCCAGGCTGGATGGAGCTTTGAGCAACCTAGTCTAGTGGAAGGTGTCTCTGCCTATGGCAGGGGGGAGGGCAGGGGTTTGGAATTAGATGATCTTTAATGTCTCTTCCAATTCCAACCATTCTATGATCTAGTTTAGTTTTCAAAAACAGTAGAGTCATGGTAGCGCAGTACTTTGGCTAGTTAACGTTGCAGTTAGAGCAAATCAGCCTGTGCTCTTCACCGTATTTGACATGGCTGTATTGCTTCATGTTGCAGAGCTTGCTCTGAACCTCTGTTTGGCTGTGGTGTCCTGTAGAAGTCCCAAAGCAATCCGTGGCCAACTTGAATGTTCAAATCAATTTGCTGTCATTAGCGCTGGTTGAAAACACATACCTACATAAGAAGCTCATTTCAGTGGTATAGTTGGTTCTAGTACAAAGTATACTGAAGGCCAACTGAACAGCTCTTTACCTCCAAAAGTCTGTCAGAGAAGGTTTCATGCCAGATGTTGGAGGCAGAATTTTCAGAAATAGTAGATCTTTTGAGTAAGATTTTAAGAAACTTTCCAACATCTAAGGAGTCAAAAATCTCACCAAAATACAGTGACATGTCGCTCTCCTTAGCGATGTTAAGAAAAAATTCTTCCTCATGTACTTAAATATGTGACTGATTTTTCAAAAGCATCTGCCAGACAGCATTTCTCTTTGGTTTAACCAGGGCCTGATAGCACTGAGATAGTGTTTGAGAAACTGAACCCACAGGGACATCTTTTAGAAAATCATGTCCCACCCTGGATCATAAGAAACTCAAATGTCATAATTACTTTTGGGAGCCTTTGTAGAATATAAATGAAAATAAGAAACTTGAGAGTGGGTCACCCATCCAGCACATGATCAACAATTATTCCTGTTGGTATTTGTCTTCACTGCATCCAGCTATTGTGGTAAGCATTTAAGAATGATTATTCACGTTGGTGAACTTGTTGGGAAAATGGAACCCATAGTATAATTTATTTCATTAACATATCAAGCAAAACCATAGATTTTATTACATGAGACTATTACAGACGTTATGTTTTCAATCCATATTCTAAATGTTTCCAAAAAGGTATTTTTCATTTCAACAATCAGTCAATTTGAAACTAAAGATGAAAGTTAAGCACTAGCTTTATAAGTAACTATTTTGGGATAAAAATGTCATTAGTAATTAATTGTGCTCTTGGGATTTCAGTCTGATCAAAGGTATTTATCTAATGCCAAGAACTATATGATAGAGGTTTGCAAAATTTCCCTTACAGCAATTCCGATATCCATACCAGCACTCAAATGCCCTTTCTTATGAGTTGTGATCTAAACATAACACCTTTCCCTATCAAGTGGAATAATCAGGATTTTCCTTCTGTCAGGAGTGGTGGATGGATTAAGTAGCCCAGGATGAGCTCATGTTTAGGGTTTTTTTCCTTGTTGATTCCCAAGAGTCTACTCATCCAAATGAAACACCCCCCTGCCCCCTTGCTTCCAGTGAGGTGCTTAAGAACCCCTAGAACCCAAAAGGAGCAAAATGATCATCCATTAATGAAAATCAGTAGTCTTTCTGTTCACTTCCCAGGATTGCTTCTTGAAGTCCATTACTGGTTGTGGAGGGAAGTCAGCTTATTGACTGTTACGTTATCCATCATGGAAATCTTCTCAGAAATGAATCACCTGTGTTCAGCCCTGGCTGGAGTTGAACTAATGCAAACCCCTGATTTAAACCTCAACAAAAAGACCTGTTTATCCCAATTTCAATTAGGGAAGAAATGTAATCATTTTAAATATTGGCTTTGCTAATTGACTTTGAATGATCTGTTCCCCTGCAGTAGGGTGTTTCCTACCCCGTCAATATCAGAACTGGCAATATTTTGTCCAACATCTGTCAGCCTCAGGAAGACAGTTTGAAGGCTTAATTTCAGTTTTACTACTAGTGATTCTAGCCCCACTAAACTCCAAATTCAAATCCTTAATTTTTTCATTCCCTGAAGTTCATCTTGATTTTGGAGGAAAGTGACATGAGGTGGATCTTCTTTATGTGATTTCTACAGGGTCATTTTTTTGAGCATCTTTCAGTGTGCCCTGAGATTCTGCTAGCAGAATATACACAATTTGAGGATAGACAATGCTAAGGAGCAGCTGAATGCTGGTATGAAGGGGATTTCTTTCTCTTTGTCTACTGGAGTCAAATCTGGTGTGGTCTAAGACCCAGGAGGTGTCTCCCATCTCAGACTGATAGCTATGGCTGCTTTTTGCAAGTCCAGACAAACCCCTAGCTGAGTACATAGGCAAAGATGCAGGTACACACACAACACTCATGCCATCAGCCACACAGACAACACAGAGAGCAGTGTCTTCGCTGCTTGTCACCCATGTACACACAAAAAGCATTCCCATAAACATGAATACAGGTAGCCCAACCCTTCTCTGCCTTTCCAGCTGATAAAGATTGAAGTTTGCTGATGAAAACGTACATGTACAAAATTCATATGACTTGCAGTGGTCTCTCTGCCCCTTTGCCCTCCCTCTCTCCCCAGGATCATGTAGAAAATTGGCAGAAATAAGATTTCATAAAAGAGACCAGATAGCCTGCAGTTATGGGGGGCAGGGCTCAGTCAGATAAACTCTGACCAGCACCTTGCTTGCATACAACTGGCCCCTTTTATTCTACCTTCTCTTGATTTTTTTTCCCCCCATGATTATTCTTCTTCCACCCACCTTGACCCCTCCATTTCTCTGCCCTTCGTATCCCAAAGAAACAACTTGCCCCTAGTTGCTTTTTCCCCATTAGTCCCAGTTTTGCTACTTCTGTACCCCCACACATTTTATATTTTTTCTACCATTACCTAGGTCACATCTGCTTTACATGGTATTCTTGATATAGTTACTTAGGTGCTGCTGGCCTTGCAAGTTTCCACTCCCAAAAAAGTCCCTACTATTCCCTTCCAATTATCTGTGAAGTTAGTTGTGATGTTAAGTCATGAATTTATCATATAACTCCCCCTTTACCACCTGTGAAGTCCAGCCATTGCTCACGGTGCTATCTGTAACTATTATCAGCTGCTCACGCTGTTAATTGTTAAGTTCAGAGTTTCTCATGCCATGTCCAGAGTTTCTCATGGTCTGTTTGGTTAGCTAAACCTCAGGCCAGGTCCTGCTCATCTGTCTGCACACCTTAACAAATTAAGCACTTAACAAAATTAAGCTTAACAAAATCAGCAATTATTTGCTGAGTAATGCTCTGCTTCAGGACAGATTCTACTGGCCAGGTGGTCATCAAACGAGTGGGCGTTGTCAGCTTCCAGTGTTCCTTGATGCTAACTGATCCTTTGTGTTACTGGGTTGCTATCTTCTGACTCTCCACCAGGGTTTTACACCTCCTGTCAATACTTTTCTCAGATCCATCACGAAAGCTAGTACTGGCTTAATAGCAATAAAGCTTCCCCTTTTCCTTTTCCTTTTCCTTTTCCTTTTCCTTTTCCTTTTCCTTTTCCTTTTCCTTTTCCTTTTCCTTTTCCTTTTCCTTTTCCTTTTCCTTTTCCTTTTCCTTTTCCTTTTCCTTTTCCTTTTCCTTTTCCTTCTTTCCCTTTTCCTTCTTTCCCTTTCCCTTTTTATTTTTTCTTTTTCTTTTTCTTTTTCCTTTTTCCTCTTTTTTCTTTCTTCTCTTTTCTTTTTTTTTTTCTTCTTTTTTCTTCTTTCTTTTTTTCTTTTTCAATTTTGAATTAGCTTTAGCTTGCTCACAGCTCCCTCTTCTCTCTCCTGAAAGCCCCCCTCCCTGCAAAAGCATTTTGGTAAAGATAAGCCAAGATTGTGTTGCAGCTGTGCATCATGAAACTGGACTCTGTCTCATGAAATCTTGTCTTGTGGGTTACATAGAGATTTTTGGAGATATAAATGATGTCTTTGTACTGAAAGAGAAATGAATCAAAAGGTAGGAGGCAGGGGAATACCGAGCAGAAGTTATTTCACCTATGCCTGTTATGCTCTGAGAGCACAAAAATATCTTCACTTAGAAGTGACTAAAATGCTGATACAGAAATCTTTGACTACAAGTATCTGCAATGCTACAGAACATTTTAGATACAGAATGGTGTTTTGTTTCTTCTGTCAGACTCCTCCTAATAGTCTTTGGACGAAAT
Organism: Larus michahellis; assembly: GCF_964199755.1. Classification (NCBI taxonomy): domain Eukaryota; kingdom Metazoa; phylum Chordata; class Aves; order Charadriiformes; family Laridae; genus Larus; species Larus michahellis. The sequence continues at coordinate 78,117,597 of NC_133896.1, read as the reverse complement.
TCATAGCTGGTGTAAGTTTGATGACTATAGTATCTTCTTTTAGGGATGTATATTACTCTTGAAAATTTCCCTTAATAGAATGAAAAGTACTAACAATTGTGAATGAGAAATTCTGCTAACAAATTGCTTCTTACACTCAGGAGAGTTGGTCCTTCTCTCAAGTTCAATGATGTAACTCCTTACCTCAAACTCTGTTTGAGGTAAAACAGAACCAATTTTCTGTTCAGTGATTTTACTTTTCAGTTGAGTCTCTTCTAACTAACAGAACTCTCTGAAATTAATGGCGTATTTTTCAGACATTATACATTTCTAGCAGAGATAAGGCTTTATGTTTGTAGTTAATACTGAGAAATGGTATGCAGAGAGGCTCTGGCTTATACTTATTGCTATAACAACCAAGGTCAGACAACTTTGTTACCTGTCAACTTGGAGGGTTGGAAGCGGAAAAGTGTAGGGGGTTGCACCTGTGGGGAGGAGAGGACGGGACAGATGAACCGAACGTGACCAATGGGGTATTCCATCCCATCTGCACCATGCTGTCGTGGTTTGGGTCGGACTGGCCAATGACGAGACTACAGATTCTCTCCCCCACCTCTTGCTCCAAGGAGAGGAGGGTGAGAGATAGAGATTTATGAGTTTAGAAGGAACTAAACTACTTTAATGAAATATTAATAATAAAATAAAAAGGAAATAATGAAATAGATACAATATATACAAAACCTTATCAAGCTTACAGGATGATGTCACCTGCAGGCACTGGGGAAGTCCCAGACTGGGTTCAGTGACAGATGGGAACTGGATTCCAGATCTGGAGTCAGGAATGCACAGATGGGGATCAAAGGCAGACAAACAGACAGGGTCCTCCTTGGACATCAGGCATTGAAGAAAGAGGGCTGACCCTTTGATCCCTCAGCTTTTATACTGAGCATGGGGCAGATTGTATGGAATACCCCTGTTGATCAGTTTTGGGTCACCTGTCCTGTCCGCTCCTCCCTGCAGGTGGGACGTCCCTACGCTTTTTCCATTTCCAGCCCTCCAATGGGCAAATAACAAAGTTAGCTGACCTTGGTTGTTATAGCAATAAGTATAAGCAAGAGCCTCTCTGCGTATCATTCCATGGCATTAACTATAAACGTAGGTCATCACTCTGAGAACAAACAGTTTTCTGCACAATATGCTGTTAATTTCAGAGAGTTGGAAGGGGCTTAGCTAACAAGTAAAATTACTAAACAGAAAGTTGGTTCTGTTTTACCTCAAACCAGGACAACCAGGACACATGCTCAGTATAAAAGCTGAGGGATCAAAGGGTGAGCTCTCTCTTTCTTCAGTGGCCAGTGTCCAAGGAGGACTCTCTCTGTTCGCCTGCCTTTGATCCCGATCTGTGCGTTCCTGAATCCAGTTCCTGAGTTCAGCTCCTGTCCTTCGCTGAGTCCAGCCTGGGGCTTTCCCAGTGCCTGCTGGTGATGTAATCAATGAACTCAATACTTGTTGTATATATTTCATTATTTTATTATTAACATTATATTTCTATTATTAGTAGTATTAATATTTCATTAAAGTAGTTTAGTTTCTTTTCAACTCATAAGTCTCTTTCTCTTTCATCCTTCTTTCCCTGAAGGGTTAGGTTGGGGTGAGCATCTGTTGTTCATTTTAGTGGTCCACTTAGCCCAAACCATGACACTCCTTGACTCAATAATGTTTCTTCTGATGACACCCTGTAAACAGTAAATCAGAAGCAGTGCTCACCCATGTAAACTCTTTTAGAGGATGATCAGTTGGTATGAGAAAATCGGAGAAATTAATCTTCTCAGTGTGGTCAGGTACTCAGTACTGACAGATCTTTGGATATCACACACACTCCAAAGCCCATTTGCATGGACGTAACACAATGCTCCTAGCCCTTTGTAAAGAGCATCAGTTATAGGCTGTATGTAGCAGTGGGCTGCAGTTGTGACCTGTGTAGGGGAGATCATGAACTACTGTGTGCCAGTCAAAACTGGTTCAAGCCTGCCCGGATGCAAGCCAAGCAACAGTGGAAAAAAACCACCATTGCACACTATAACCTTACTCAGAGAAGTGTACAGCACCTCTCCACATAACATATTTAAGGAGTAATCTGCAGCTGTTAAGGTGGGGATACTCCACACACAAGGAATGTGTGAGAAACAGACCATGTTGAGGAAAGTTTGCTCCTGAAAGAATTGCAGCCAGTGGTCATTCCCTATGCTGGAACAGGGGCAACTAAGGAACAGGGCAACTGGAATCCCTCTGCCCAGGACAACCGGAAGCAATGGGCACTGACTGTCAGAAACCATAATACTTCCAATTCCATCCACAAGAAGGGCCGGAAGGAGGATCCGGGGAACTACAGGCCAGTCAGTCTGACCTCGGTGCCTGGGAAGGTCATGGAACAGATCCTCCTCAGTGCCATTACACGGCACGTGCAGGAGAACAGGGTGATCAGGCCCAGTCAGCATGGGTTTGTGAAGGGCAGGTCATGCCTATCAAACCTAATATCCTTCTATGATAAGGTGACCCACTTAGTGGATGAGGGAAAAGCTGTGGATGTTATCTACTTGGATTTTTGCAAAGCTTTTGACACTGTTTCCCACAGCATTCTCCTGGAGAAACTGGCTGCTCATGGCCTGGACAGGTATACTGTTCGCTGGGTAAAAAACTGGCTGGATGGCCGTGCCCAGAGAGTGGTGGTAAATGGATTTAAATCCAGTTGGTGTCCAGTCACAAGTGGTGTCCCCCAGGGTTCGGTGCTGGGGCCGGTTCTCTTTAATATCTTTATCAATGATCTGGATGAAGGGATTGAATGCACCCTCAGTAAGTTCGCAGATGACACTAAACTGGGCGGGCGTGTTGATCTGCTTGAGGGTAGGTTGGCTCTGCAGAGGGATCTGGACAGGCTGGACCGATGGGCTGAGACCAATGGTATGAGGTTCAACAAGGCCAAATGCCGGGTCCTGCACTTGGGTCACAACAACCCCATGCAGCGCTACAGGATTGGGGCAGAATGGCTTGAAAGCAGCTCGACAGAAAAGGACTTGGGAGTGTTGGTTGACAGCCGGCTGAATATGAGCCAGCAGTGTGCCCAGGTGGCCAAGAAGGCCAACAGCATCCTAGCCTGTATCAGGAATAGTGTGGTGAGCCGGACTAGGGAAGTGATCATCCCCCTGTACTCGGCACTGGTGAGGCCCCACCTCGAGTACTGCGTTCAGTTTTGGGCCCCTCGCTACAAGAGGGACATTGAGGTGTTGGAGCGTGTCCAGAGAAGGGCTACAAAGCTGGTGAGGGGCCTGGAGGACAAACCTTATGAAGAACAACTGAGGGAGCTGGGGTTGTTTAGCCTGGAAAAAAGGAGGCTGAGGGGAGACCTTATCACCCTCTACAACTACCTGAAAGGAGGTTGTAGAGAGATGGGGGCTGACCTCTTCTCCCTGGTGACAAGTGATAGGACGAGGGGAAACGGGTTCAAGTTACGTCAGGGGAGGTTTAGATTAGATATTAGGAGACATTTTTTCACTGAAAGGGTTATTAAACATTGGAATAGGCTGCCCAGGGAGGTGGTGGATTCACCATCTCTGGAGGTGTTTAAAAAAAGGTTAGATGGGGCACTGAGGGACATGGTTTAGAAGTGGCTCTTGTCAGGGTAGGCTAAAGGTTGGACTCGATGATCTTAAAGGTCCCTTCCAACCTCAACAATTCTATGATTCTATGATTCTATGATTCTACTTGGGATGGCAGAAACCATTATGCACACTGCCTCAACTTCCTGTGCTGTCTATTGGCTCACTGGATGAATTCTGACAACCAGAGTGTACCTCACAGTGAAAAAGCAAGGTGAGACTCGAGGGCAGGGGAGAGAAAAAGAGTTCATTGAGGAATGGCTGAGGGAGCTGGGATTGTTTAGCCTAGAGAAAAGGAGGCTGAGGGGAGACATCATCACTCTCTACAACTACCTGAAAGGAGGTTGTAGTGAGGTGGGGGTCGGTCTCTTCTCCCAAGTAACATGCAATAGGACAAGAGGAAATGGCCTCGAGTTGTGCCAGGGGAGGTTTAGACTGGGTATTAGGAAAAAGTTTTACACTGAAAGGGTTATCAAACATTGGAACAGGCTGCCCAGGGAAGTGGTTGAGGCACCATCCCTGGAGGCATTTAAAAGATGGGTAGACATAGTGCTTAGAGATATATTTTAGATCAGTGATGGTTTTTGTCAGGTTGATGGTTGGACTACATGATCTGAAAGGTCCCTTCCAACCTAGGCAATTCTATGATTCTATATGCTTGTCTAATTGTTTGCATTGTTTGTCTTTTGCCAGTACCTGAATCAGCAATAAAAGATTTATGTTGGTTGGTATTAAATTAACTCAGGTAAAATTCCCCAACATCAGACTGTTTTTGTTTGCATCATCTGTGTATTAGCAGAATTTTCTACCATGTGAGATCATTATTGAATAAATCCACTTCATCATCTGCACAAGTGAAGATTGTTCTAGAAAGCCGAAACATGCCCATAAAGCTCATTAGTAGCAACTTCCTGTATTCAATCACAGCTGTTGAAATAATGGGTCATTTTGACTATTGAAATGACAGAAATTGAAAAAGCAATCACATATGCTTCTGATAAAAAAAACAGAAAGATGGGCACTTTGACCTGTTTACACTTCAAACAACTAAAGTTCTTTTAATATGAAACTGGTCAAAGACATCAGATTTTTGTATGATGAAGATAGACATCTCAAAGAAAAAATAATTCTTAAGCTAATTTTACAGGACAGAAATAAAAGTTAATTCCTATTACATGAATACAGAGTTAATATGGGGAAGTACATACCAACTAACCTGAAATTTTGTATTTAGTGACATAGATTCCTTCCAAATGTGCTGGAATCACAGAATCACAGAATTGTAGGGGTTGGAAGGGACCTTCATAGATCACCTAGTCCAACCCCCCCTGCCAGAGCAGGTTCACCTAGAGCAGGTTGCACAGGAACATGTCCAGGTGGGTTTTGAATATCTCCAGAGAAGGATACTCCAAAACTTCTCTGGGCAGCCTGTTCCAGTGCCCTGTTACCCACAAAATAAAGAAGTTTTTCTTAATGTTCAGATGGAATTTCCTGTGTTCTAGCTTGTGTCCATTGCCTCTTGTACTGTCACCAGGCACTACTGAAAAGAGCCTGGCCTCATCCTCTTGACACCCGCCCTTTAGATATTTATAGTCATTGATAAGATCACCTCTCAGTCTTTTCTTCTCCAGGCTAAACAGACCCAGGTCTTTCGGCCTTTCCTCATAAGACAGGTGCTCCATTCCCTTGATCGTCTTTGTAGCCCCCCACTGGACTCTCTCCAGTAGTTCCCAGTCTTTCTTGAACCAGGGAGCCCAGAACTGGACATAGTACTCCAGATGGAGCCTCACCAGGGCAGGGTAGAGGGCGAGGATAACCTCCCTCAACCTGCTTGCCACACTCTTCTTGGTGCACCCCAGGATACCATTGGTCTTCTTGGCCACAAGGGCACATTGCTGGCTCATGGTCAACTTGTTATCCACCAGACTCCCAGGTCTCTCTCTACAGAGCTGCTATCCAGCAGGTCAGCCCCTAACTTCTACTGATACATGGGATTATTCCTCCCCAGTAGGAATTCCTCCTACACTTGCCCTTGTTGAATTTCATTAGGTTCCTCTCTGTCCATCTCTCTAACCTGTCCAGGTCTCGCTGAATGGCAGCACAGCCTTCTGGTGTGTCAGCCACTCCTCGCAGTTTTGCATCATCAGCAAACTTGCTGAGAGTACACTCTATCCCGTCATCCAGGTCGTTGATGAATATATTGAACAAGACCGGACCCAGTACTGACCCCTGGGGAACACTGCTAGTTACAGGCCTCCAACTGGACTCTGCACCACTGATCACGACCCTCTGAGCTCTGCTGTTCAGCCAGTTTTCAGTCCACCTCACTGTCCATTCATTTAACCCACACTTCCTAAGCTTACGTATGAGGATGTTATGGGAGACTGTGTCAAAAGCCTTGCTGAAGTCAAGGTAGACAATGTCCACTGCTCTCCCCTCATCCACCCATCCAGTCATGCCATCAAAGAAGCCTATCAGATTGGTCAAGCGTGATTTCCCCTTGGTGAATCCAAGCTGACCACTCCCAATGACCTTCTTCTCTTCTACATGCTTGGAGATGACACCCGTGTGTTCCATCACCTTTCCAGGGATGAAGGTGGGGCTGACTGGCTTGTAGTTTCCCGGGTCCTCCTTCTTGCCCTTTTTGAAGATGCATGGCATTAGCTTTCCTCCAGTCCTCAGGCACCTCTCCTGTTCTCCATGACTTTTCAAAGATGATGGCGAGCAGCTTTGCAATAACATCTGCCAGCTCCCTTAGCAGTCATGGGTGCATCCCATCAGGGCCCAGGGATTTGTGGGTGTCAGGTTTGCCCAAATGATCTCTAACCTGATCCTCCTCGATCAAGGGAAAGTCTTCCCTGCTCCAGGCTCTCACTCTTACCTCCAGGGTCTGGGGTTCCTGAGGGCCGGCCTTAGCAGTAAAGACTGAAGCAAAGAAGGCATTCAGTAACTCCGCCTCCTCTGCATCCTCCATCACCAGGGCACCTACCTTGTTCAGCAGCGGGTCCACATTTACCCTAGTCTTCCTTTTACTGCTGATGTACTTGTTAAAGGTCATCTGATTAGTCAGATAAGCATTGCATCTTTCCTTTCAAACAGTGAAGCGGAAAGCGTTTAAAACAAGTTCAGCTATACTGAAAAAATGTGTTTATCTTCTGCAGTCATCAGTCTTCTTCTGGTGGCCTTTCTGCAACATGCTCCTCCTGAGCACAGCAATCACTGCAGGTCTTTTCCCATTCCCAGAACTCAGATTCAGAGGGGCTTTCTCACTGGAAATGACTGATTTTCATAGGCTGAACAGGAAGGTAGTAGGGAAGCCAGAGGAAATGAGGTTAAGATAGAATAATATGTGGCTCTGAGTATTACCCAAGTACTCTCATATTACTTGAGCTGCTGTTTGTGTGTATGTGGGTGATGAGCAGTGAAGACTCTGCTCTCTGTGTTGTCTGTGTGGCTGATGATAGTGTTGTGTGTGTATCTGCATCTTTGCAATATGTACTCAGCTAGGGGTTTGGCCGGACTTGCAAAAAGGAGCAGCAGCAGCCTGGGCTTGTGACACCAATAACAGCATTCTGATGCTATCTCCTCTTGATAAGGCACAGGTACGTGTCAAGGAGACCTGAAATTCAAGAACTTGAGAATCTGATATTAACAAAGGATGTAAAGTAAGAGGAGAAGTTGGATTATGATGTATAGGGGAACCTTGTAATGCCTTGGACAAAAATCCTACAGGTTCTTTCTGATTTTTCACCCCAGTCATCTGCCACAACCCCAAACTGTATCATCTGGAATTGTTACTTCTAATTCAAAAGGATATCCTTGCTTAGGAGTGTATAATTGTGCATGCTCAATCAGAGCATTTTTGCAGTCATCAAAGGCTTCTTGTTGCTGCTTGGTACCCTGCCAGTCAACTTTCTTCCTAGTTAATTTCTGCAGAAGGCACCTTAATATCGCTAAATGTGGGATAAAAGTTCTCCAATACCCAAAGAGTCCCCAAATGATCTGTAACTGTTTTACTGTGATTGGTAAAAGAAATTGCTGGACTGTTTGCTGTACCTGATTTGATATTTCTCTAATCTGTCCATGTCAAACTATTCCCCGAAATTGTACAGTAGCACTAGGGCCCTGTATTTTCTTTGCATTAATTGCTCGGCCTCAGTCCTGCAAATGCACTTTCAGAAATTCGGCAGCTGCTTCACTTTCTTGTTGTGACTCTGCCATACTCAATAGATCATCAATATAATAGTAAACAGTAATGGTACCCAACCATACTGCTACATCAGCTGCTATCATCAGGTGGCAAATGGAGGGACTGTGTATCCCTGAGGCAATACTTGTAAAGTATATTGCTTTTGCTCCCAGGTCAGGTCTTGCATTGAGGTGTCAGGCAGGGCGGAGGGGGGGGCGCAGAGCTGGTGGAGGGCTGGGGGCGGTTGGCTTTTCTGCATAAATGCTAACTTTTGCCACTGGCGAAACATTTCTGATGTTGTGGTCCCATCTATTTCTGATTGTGGGATAACAGCTTGCACAAAATCATTCCGCTTTTCTTTCCTTGTCGTCCATGCTGTAACTCCTTCCTATTTTGTCGGCTTTCCTTTATTGACCACCCACACAGATGGTCCTGAAATCACAGCCTCAGTTTCCCTCAAGGTATTTCCTAGGGCACCTACAGTACCCATAGCATTTGTCACTGCTGGTATAATCAAGGGATTTAGTGAGGCAGGCGCTCCTCTCAAAAACTGCATTTTGATACTTCTCATCACTGCTACACTGTCCGGCTTGTATCCTGTAAACAACACATGAGGCATCCCCATCTGCTGCACCAAATTAATACCTTTCTTGGTTGCACACCAGTTTCCGAGGGACGACACTATTTCAACAAGTTCTGTGTATGCTGTTAAGACTGCTGCACACAAACACTGATACAACACAGGTGCAATAATGTCTTGCCTGTCAGGACCTCTGGCATTTTGCAGCTGAGCATATCCTTGTATCTGATCATGAATGGGTATAAGGCTTAATAAATCTTTTTCACTCTCTGATAAATAGATAGATGCAGCTCCACTATCCCAAGCTGGTAGAATCCATGCCAGTATACCTTCCCCACTCTTTTGCTGATAAATCTCTAAAAATTCCCTTAACTCTTTCGGAGTGCCAGTATGCATGATCTGCACTCCCTTGTCTGCTTGTTCCTGCTCCCCCCTCATTTGAATGAGGGGTTGTGCTACAACCACCTCACTGCTTTTTAAGTCTGCATCAAATTCAAACTCAGTCTCATAGTCTGAGGGTTCACTCCAAATATTTTCATCCCGTTCCTTGAGATCCCATGACCATTTTGTGGTGAGAGCACAAACTTGGGAAATTGAAAGCTTACTTTTCCCATATTCCTCCCTTTGTTTATTAACAATACGTGCTACCAACCTATCTGCATTATCTTTCAGCTCATGGCACCGCTCTGCTTGAACAGTAATTACTTCTTGCGCAATCACCTTTGCATCCTGTAAACTCCATCCAAATGATGGCCATCAGGTGCCATCATTTACTACATAATGCAACAACTTCACGATTAAGAGATCTAAGACCAGTAGGTAACAGCCATCCTGATTTCCCTGCTAATTCACACGAAGAACAACAGCCATGCGGTTTTCCACGGCAACCGATGCATAGCAGTTTCAATTGCCTGGGGGGTAATCACTGCTCCGTCATCTAATTCAGGATATACCTGTGGGGGAGTCAATTGAGCCAGAAAAGCAGCAATGGGAGTCCAGTATTCACTACTGGGCCATCCCGAAATATAGGAAGACATCCCAGTTTCCCCCCCAGCCCACCATTTTTTCCTCAGCCGTGGCAAGGTTGTTCCTGGAGCTACTGACTACACCAAATGTGTGAGCCGATGCAGGCAGGACGCAGGAACAACCACACACCACGGTTGGAAAGCAAGGAACAAATTTAATCTCGATACCTCACAGACCGTGGAATCTCTGAAGCAACACCTGGGGGCAGAGGCACGCAAGCAGGGGACGCGGGCACTGCGGCGTGAGAGAGAGTTCTTGTTATCAAGAGTCCTTGGCAGTGAGAGAGTCCTTGTTAGCAAGTGCGTGCGTGGACTCCCTTTTCTCACTGGTATTTAAAGGGTTCAAACAGGCATAGTTTTCCCACTGTGCTTTGATCTTCTTCATCAACAGTCCAGGATTCTCAAGTGGCTAGATAAGGTGTCCCTGAGTCCATTGCACACTCACCGCACACTCACGTTATCTAAGTGCAAGTGTTTTTCTTGCAAGCACTCGAGACTGAATAACAATTAGTGTGATATATGTGTTTTCCAGTACCCTAGGTGTGAGTCACTTGAGCGTATTTATAATCCTCCTCACCAATCTTCCGTTACTTTCCCACAAAAGGTCTTTTCCAGGTCTTTTGCCACTGTATCTAGCTTCATCTTTTTTGCTTTCTCAGTGACCACATTGCAAAGTGAACATTATCAGCTTTGGAAAAATCACAGTCTGCCTACTCGCACGATTCAATGCTCCTGCAGCACTAAACTTAAACTTTGCATTTGCAGAGCAAACCAAGTATATGAATCAGGAATGTGAATATTGCTGTATCTGTATAGCTGTTATTAAAGCTCAGGTGCCATCTTTTTCGGGGGGAGAGTACAGGGTGAGTTTGCGACTCACCATCCCCGCTAATCATTAGTCCTCCATTTTGCCTTTTATAAGTCATTAGAAGTCTGCAGTAAACCAGTTTAAGTTACTGTCTTGGCAGAATATCAAGGGGAAAAAAAAAAAAGGGTAGAGTTTTCTTCTGCATTGCTGAGCTGAACTACCCCAGCAAAATCTGACAAATACTGGAGCTAGTGGGAGGATATGGGCGGAAAAACACAGCTAAGATCACAGTTGTGAGAAAAGAAGTCTGGAGGGGTGGGCAGTCCATTTTCAGTAGCAGCAAAGTGTTTAATTGTCATCTGTTTATAACTTCATCTTTAAAGACAGATAAATGGAACTGGATGTGAACCAATTCTTGATTCTCAGGTGGCTTTGGGGGCCAATGCTGAGCTCACTATTGCTGCAGCCGAACACCAGTTTGGATATTTCTGCTAGGGGCTGAAAAACCTCAAGACAACGATTGCATAGCTCAGAGGTATAGCACTCAGCTGCAAATCTCAATGTGGTTCCCCTGTGAGTGTGAGTGCACTGTGCTGTTTCTGCACGGCCTTGCTCCCTGTTGTTACAGGTGTAAATGACTGAACTACCTTGTACTGCACTACATGACAGTTTTGATCAAGTTCCTTTAAATTTAGATTATTAAGGCTCATCAATTGTCATAGCAACTCTGTATCATATGGATTTATATTATGAAGCTGTAATAAGGCTGTTGCTCATCCCTTTGAAATAAGGCACAAATCACTAAAGCAGCTTTTCAGTGACAGGACTTCTGTAAGTATTATTCTAACAGAGAAACTGATTTGCATTAAATGGCATGTCTGTCAGCAGAGAAAGACTATCGGATAAGAGTGAAAATTTCTATATGTATGCTATAGACATTTTTATTTTTAATCACACTGTCAAGTCACCTTCTACATTTAAATGCATTGGTGTCATTAAAAGACCCAGGGGAGGTTGTGCAAGGAATTACTAGACTCAGATAGGATGTCTGAAGCTCTTGCTTTTGTCATGCCCATGCCCCATGTAGGGTATGCTGTACAGAAGTTGAGTGCTACTCACATCAAGGCAAATGGAGAACATATACCATATAAGTTGTGGAATTTTTTTTTAATATTTGTTCCTCATTGACATGATTCTTACAGATGTGTAGAACAGTAGCTAAAGTACCTTTCTGTCATTGCTGTGGAGACAATGTATCTGTACAAACCTAGTATACTTAGACTTTTGTAGGGTGCCATTGATCAAGAAAGCGGAGTCATACAAAATCAGCATTACAGACATCTATCAAATGATTAAAAATTAGGTCTCAAAATATAATGCTAAGTAAGCAAGTCCTGGTCTATAGTGAAGGGGAATGTGTTTTATCAGATCTGTTGGTAGCTTATAAAATCTCCATATTTGGAATTTTTCAGAAGAAGTTTTACACGAAACCACAGTGATTTGACATTACTTTGGGGAAAGTTCTGCTTGGAGCAGTAAGTTGGACTAGAAACCTGCGAGATTTCCTTACAACCAACATTTCTGTGGTACAGATGGGAAAAAACAGATAATCTTTTAGTCAAGAAAACCATGCTGCATGTTTGCTTTATATACCAACCTTAAAGCCCAATAGTTAGTCTAAGACAGCTACAACACCCTGTAAGGGATGGCCTGTAAATTCCCTGGCGAGGGGCAGAAGGCCCCCCGAGCCTTCAATGGAAGGCCTCAAACACTCGCAAGGAAATAAATAATGCAGGCCTGGCTTTCAAAGAACTGATAAGGCTAACACTTCTGGCACCTGGAAGTGTGGGAGAACTGTCTTGTGAAGACAGGATAGTTCTGCCACTCCTGTGGTGAGCTTGCTAGTTCTCAGTTCTCAAGGCCATTGTGACCGATAAGTGACCTTTGCTTCATTAGCTGCCAAATGCGTATGAAAGCACACACCCTGCATATGCTAATGAAGGTTATAGCGATCATGCTAAACATGTATGACTATGGCACTTGTCTCTCCACCCAAATCATGCTACACTTCATGCTATCACTGAAGTAGAAGCTAGAAACATCCTGAGATGAAGGAAAAAATCCAGCATATTGTATCTGTTGTTGAAAGAACAAGGATGGGAAGAACATAACACAGTTCCAATGTTCTGGCAAGCAGAAGTGAATTTTGCATTTGGACCTATGAATATTAGGTTGGAAGGGTCTAGGCATTTGCCCAGACTGACAGCAGATGTCCCTCTGCTTTAACAGAATTTCTACTTAATGGTAGCATTTAGCAATAGAACTCAAATGGAAAATTCTCCCGGAAAATGTTATGCTTAACATCTCTACTACGTTTGTTAGTGTAAAATAGACCAATTTACCTGGTCTTCTGAATATTTTCAGAAGTTTTTTTCTCAGTTATCTCCACATCTTTACTGGTAAAGGACACCTTCAGTTTTTGAATTCTGCTGCTTCCATATCCTCAATTCATAGCTCAAAACTTATTGTCATCATGTGTTTTGTTGTTGTCTATTTGATATACAAATGCGGCTGTTTCAGCTTCATATGCTTACATTGCTAGCCTGCCTACAGTCACTCCACAAGAAAGCAAGCAAAACAGCTATTTTTGCTGAGATGTTCTGTCAGTGGTGATAATAGCATTAATTGAATAATCATACAATTATGGAAGTAAATAGTTTTTGCTTTAATCAGGTCTCATTAGCTAATGACATTGATTTGTCATGCCAATAAATGTGAAAAATATTCACATTTAAAGTACTTCTGCTAAATGATCAGCATTACAATTTACTGTTCACAATGAGTTATATATGCCTTTTTGGACTACCATTTCATATTTGTGCATCAAAATGGTAGAGCCTGTATGGTTTGTGATTAAATCCTGTCGTGATCTTAAAACAGGGGTCCATTTCTGTTGAACTGGAAATGCTGATGGTTCATTTGAGTAAATGGAAATGGCTAGACATGAAAACACAGAACCGAACTGCAAAAGAGGATATTCTGTTTTCCACATGAGGATTCAGGGGTCAGCTCAGGCTTGATTTTGCTGACTGCTGTGCTTCTAAAAGACCGTGTTTGATGATTCAAAGGAATGGCTTGGATTGTAGCCCAAACCTGTATGTTCTGTTAGGAAGTAAGATTGATTTTTCGTTGTAGTTGTCATCTCAAAAGTAACATGGATTCTTTCTGTTTCACAATCACACCGTAGTTCTCTCCAAGCTATCACAAAAAATGCTATCTTCATGAACACTTATATCCAATGTTTGTTTCCACTGAAAAATTAGAAAAATATCAAACATACTAAGAAAAGGAAATGTGAAAGGAGTAAGGGAATTGTATCAGTATCTGCAGAGACTGTAAAGACAGATAAAGAGAACAGCAGAGATTGTAACAATTTTGAGATCATAAAAATCATTTTCCTTCCCCTTCAGCAGTATCTGTACCCTGGAATAAATTTTTATCTAAAGGATGGGTGCTCTGCTTTAGCAGTCATCTGTGAGCAATGATCTGCCTCTTTCTCTCACTCAGCTGTGTATAGCATACCTTTTTTTACTTTTTTTGTGTCTATCCCCAGATGCAGCAGATATTTTCAGGGAACAGTCTTGATCCCTGTAGGCATACTACTGCCCTGGATCACTTCAGTCAACATACATTGGAGAAATTCCAATATTCTGGGTAATGTCTAGCTGATGATTCACATCCTCCTTACTCTAAAACAATATATGAAAAATGAATCTAAAGTAATGTGTTTTTTTCTTTTACAATGAAGTTATTAGAAAACAAACATACTATTACATCAGGTCTGAAATCAGGTTTGTTTCTTTAGATAGTTTAAAAAAAATATTTGTAAGGGCTGTAAATTCACAATTTTTAGGAAGTTGAGATCTGATCTAAAAGAATTGTTTTCCTCCCACCTGCCTATGTTCTTCAGGGACTAACATCTGAGACGATCTCTGAGAAATGTTGAAAGGAGATGTTTCAAAAAAGACTAAAACCCTCCCACTTTTCCAGTTGGAACTAGTCTATGAATGCTTAATGCCTACTGAAAAAGAAATCACCTGGCTACATTGTATGTTCAGACTAGGCAAGTTCACATGCTGGCATAAACTTACACCCCATATGCCAACCTGAAAATTACTCATTAAATGTGTCCTCCATGCCACCAACACAACATGGTAAGAGAACCTGAAGTTCTCTTTAATTAATGACCCTTGGAGTTACATTCTTTGCAAAACCCTTAGAGATACATTTGTTAAGCAGTGTGTAACAGCAGCAATATAGAGAGTTAGAAAGAAAAGTTAGAAGGGAAAAAGGCGGGGAGGGGAGGGAGCATTACAGGTGAATAGGTTCTGTAATTCATATGAAAGGCTAGGATGCAATTAAGGGTTGTATAGGGAAGAGAGGAGCTACCATGAGGGGACCAAGGTGGGAAGTAATTGTATGGGGAGTTACAGTGAAAACAGAACAAGGCATTTCTCAGGGGCAAACAGCAAAAGAACAAGAGCCCACAGTTCCAAGTGATAACAACGGGAATTCCAGTTGAACGTAAAATGCTTTCTTGTGAGATTAGTACAACGTTGCAACAGCTACCCAGAGAGGCTGGGAAATCTCTGTTCTACAAAATGTTCAGCGCTTGTCTGGACAAGGCCCCAAGCAACCTAAGTTAAGTCTAAAGGTAGCCCTACTCCAAGAAGGCAGTTAGACTAAAGACTTCCAGAAGTCTTTTCCATTACATATTATTCTAAGATTCTATGAGTTTCTATACCAAAATAACTCCAGCTACTCTGTTTTGCTGTTCCCTTTGCATTTTGAATACCTTCTTTTTTCCCCCCTCACCTCATCCATCCTCTCCATATATAGCCAAAGTCATTGCCTGTGGCTATAATCTATTCTTATTCAGCTAATAAAGGAGTTCTGAGTCCCTGCCTCCACCTGAACAAGGGAACTGACAGACTGATAAGAGGTAGGTCACTGGTGCCTTCCTGCTCCACCACCCTCCCCACCCCTCTCCTATTTCTGCCTGCAAAAGAACAGCATGCTCACCAATGAAAGCAGCCTTCTAAAAGCTAATTTCCCATTTCTATAACACTGATGGGGCTTTGTAATTTGAAAGTAATTATAATACTATGTTGTTTTGTCTATTATACCAGTGACACTGGGACATGCTTTTGTTAAGTAAATCTTTCTTTCCTAAGTGTTTTTTATGCTTTTTCTTTAAAAAATGGCTTGTGATGTATTCTGATCACAGAGAACATGTTACATCTACCAGTATGCACAGTGCTTGAAGTTACTGATTATGCAACACAGACAGTGTCCTCTATTACACTGAGTTCAATTCATATGAATTGGGACACTTAAAGTGTTATTGACAAGATGTTGAAATGACAGCATATATATGTATTTTTTTGTGTAAGTAGCATGTGTGAGATGTATTTTATAGGTAAAGGAGAGTGACTGTTAGATTATCTTCTTAAAGACGGGATTGATTCTTCATTGCATGTGTGCCAGGTGTGTGCAGTCCCATGGCCACGATCTCATTGCAATTACTGAGACATGGTGGGATAGCTCACATGACTGGAACACTGTCATGGATGGCTACGTCCTTTTCAGGAAAGACAGGCCAGTGAGGTGAGGTGGTGGAGTTGCTCTTTATGTGAGAGAGCAACTGGAGTCTATCAAGCTCTCCCTGGTGGCAGATGAAGAGACAGTTGAGAGCTTGTGGGTAAGGATTAAGGGGCAGGCTAATATGACAGACACTGTTGTGGGTGTTTATTACAGGCCACCTGATCAGGATGGGGAAGCTGATGAGGCCTTCTACAGACAGCTGAAAGTAGCCTCACAATCACAGGCCTTGGTTCTCATGGGGGACTTCAATCACCCTGTTATCTGCTGGGAAGACCACACAGCCAGGCATGTACAGTCCAGGAGGTTCCTCTAGTGTATTGATGACAACTTTTGACACTCAAAAGTGCACCTTCAGCAAGTTTGCCGATGACACAAAACTGTGACGAGTGGCTGACACACCAGAAAGCTGTGACGCCATATAGCAAGACCTGGACAGGCTGGAGAGATGGGCCGAGAGAAACCTTAAGAAATTCAACAAGGGCAAGGGTAGGGTGCTGCACCTGGGGAGGAATAACCCCATGCACCAGTACAGGCTGGCCTGCTGGAGAGCAGCTCTGTGGAAAGAGGCCTGGGAGTCCTGGTGGACAACAGGATGACCATGAGCCAGCAATGGGCCCTTGTGGCCAAAAAGGCCAACGGCATCTTGGGGTGCATCAAGAACAGTGTGGCAAGCAGGTTGAGAGAGGTCATCCTCCCCCTCTACTCTGCCTTGGTGAGGGAGCACCTGGAGTACTGTGTCCAGTTCTGGGCTCTCTGATTCAAGAAGGACCAGGAACTGCTGGAGAGGGTACAGCAAAGAGCTACCAAGATGATGAGGGGACTGGAACATCTATCTTATGAAGAAAAGCTGAGGGATTTGTGTCTTTTTAGTGTGGAAAAAAGATGGCTGAGGAGGGATCTTATCAATGCTTATAAATACTTAAAGGGCAGGTGTCAGGAGGATGGGGCCAGGCTCTTTTCAGTGGTGCCCAGGGACAGGACAAGAGGTAACGGGCACAAACTTGAACATAGGAAGTTCCTTCTAAACATGAGGATGAACTTCTTTACTTTGAGGGTAACAGGGCACTGGAACAGGCTGCCCATAGAGGTGGTGGAGTCTCCTTCTCTGGAGACATTCAAAACCCGCCTGGATGTGTTCCTGTGCAACCTCCTCTAGATGACCCTGCTCTGGCAGGGGGGGTTGGACTAGATGATCTCCAGAGGTCCCTCCCAACCCCTATCATTCTCTGATTCTGTGAATATCATGTATCCTTTCCAAAATTATCTTCTAATTGAAGGAAGTTTCTCTTGATTATTTACAATTAAATTTGTATGTGGTAAATTAATTTATGAATTAATATTAAATTTAAGACAAATCCTGTAAGAAATTATCTCTGAGAAGATTCTTCAAACTAGCTCTGTAATAAAAACATGCTGTCTTGGGTAATATTCTTGTCTATATTCTGGACATTTTCAACCCCTATTAAATGTCTAACATAGTGTAAAAAGGCTCTAAATCTTCCAGTTCTGCACATAGCAAGGCTCCCAGAACAAGTCCTGCAAAAAAGAAAATCAAACTATAAGAAAGGCAGGTATTGCTTTTGCAGAGGAGAAAAGCCGTTTCCATCAGAGATGGCATGATAAGCGAATGACTAAGACAAAGAGGCTCCAGCAAAGGCTTGTAGAACATCTCTTATCACACAGACAAAAGGATAAACTGATTCCTACTGGATTAGTGTCTAGAAGGGTAGTCAAACATTTAACCAGGACTAATGACATTGAGCAATCTTTTACCAAAAAGGAAAGAAATAAACTAGTCAGATAATCCCTTTAGGTGTAGCATAAAGAGAAGTAAACAGAGGCAGGACATGTGGGAAGAATTTTAGGCGCCTCGGACAGACTGTGAACCCTGGAGTACCTAACCAATGGGAAACAGGGGAGGGAAAAATTCATCTGGGATTAGGGAATAAAAAGGTGTGTTTCAAGAACTGGAAGTGTGCCTACTTGCTAGGTCACCCGCTTTTGCAAGAACGTGAATAAAAATGTGCTTCACAGAGGATTCTGCCTGAGCCTATTTCATTTGGACCGGAACTTGTTTCTCACAATACCAAGCCAAAAGTGTGAAACTTTAATTACATCTGGCAAGGGCTAGTTGGTGCTGGGAACAAAAAGTGCATGTGAGAAGAGGGTCATACTATATTGTTCTGTAGTGAACCTTGACAACACAGAGTGGCTTTAACGTTGGGGACTACCTCCCTAATCCTAGAAGCACTGGAAGTGTAAATTGCATGCTGTGTCTTTTAGAGGCATGCTCAGTATCTAGGTTTTTTGCATGCTCCTTCGTGTTTTGAGTGACAGGACAATCCCTGAGAAAAGTTTTAATTGTTTTGCTTTAAGATTAAGGTCAGTGTACAGTTGACCTCCTTTCTCTTTTCTCCAGTTGTTACACATCAGAGACAATACTTTGCATACATGTATTTCAGTTTCTTTCTCATGCTCTGTCCTCAGCTCATGATCTTCTTTTCCTGTCAGTGGGAAGGAAAATAGAAGCTTTAAACATGTGTCTGTGTCATTTTGTCATTAGTATTTTAATGCAAAGCTTTGAAAGTCAGTGGCTTGGGTTCAACCCTGGAGGCCATGGTAGGGCCTCTTATTCAAGCCTTGAGAAGACTAGGCTTAGTCTCTGTGGTAGTTACACAGATTTGTGCGATAGCCAAAGAAAGCCTATCAGCCGACTGCACCTGGCCTGCAAGATCTTTGCATATCTATTTCATTAATGCTGACCTAACAGATCCTATGTATGCTGAACTCATTGATGCTTTCAAAATCTTAGTGGTAGGTAACACCTATAATGGCCTTGGAAGCCTAAATTTTGTTTTTGGTCACTGTGATTTGAAGATACTCAGCACTGTAGTAGGCACTCTCAGTTCTTTCTGTGACAGAGAAATGTGATATGCTTTTGATGTGAAGAAAAGCACAAGCCAGTTTCCCAAGGCTGAATGTGACTGAAGTATGGTTATCACTCCAGAACTGTGCCATTAACAATAACAGCAAGGACTTAATCTTTTGACGATGAAGTAAATGGGCAATTGTAGTAAGAAGACCTACATTTCACTGTCATTAGGTGAAAGATAAGGCAGAAAGGGCAGTACACAGCAGTGCTTAACACCTCTCAAACTGGTTAACGAGCTGTTCTGATTAAGTTTTCTTTGTCAGGCAAAAATGACACATTCTTAGTAAAGCCAGGCAAACCCAATTCTTTTTCTTTTTCTTTTTTTTTTTTTGTGAGTTGTCTTTTCTTTTTCTAAACGAGTTTTTTTTCCTTCTTTATTATTATTTTAATATTAAAGATAATAAAGATTCATACAATGGGCAAGAGAAGTGGATAGTTTGAAGTGCTGTCAAAGTGTAAGTTAGATGTGAAAAATAGTGAAGGTATTGTTGGCTTTCGCCATAATAACAAGGCTATAAATCTTTGACTTATAAGGATAACTAACCTTTAGTAAATTAGGAAACATGAGAAACCTCAAAGATAACAACTAACAGCAACTATGAAGAAAAACATCATGAAGAAAAACATCCGAGAGAAACAAAAGAGAACTTCTCCAAAAGACTCCACAAGTGATTAACAGAAGGGAACAGATGCATAGGAGAAGGGAGTTGATGATAATCGATCCTACCAGAAGGAAACACATGCATGGGAAAAGGGAGCTGATCCTACCAGAAGGAAACAGATGCATGGGAAAAGGGAACTGAAGATCATCGATCCTCAGAAACAATTCAGAAGGAAACACACAAATAGAAGAGAAAAAGGACTAATAATAATCAATCATTATAAACAATTACTCTGTCTAAAATAGTGAATACATATGCAATATTGAATGTATATAAGACATGGTTGAAGTGTTAGCTGGTGTGCCTCTGACTTGAGTCATGCACCCAGTGCTGTGCTTTTGCTTTATTGACTTTGTCCCTATAATAAAATAAGTGCCATTTCTGTTTAAGGGATCTGGCTATTTATTACATTAGACAAACAAAGCATGAGTCCTCTTCCAGTTACAGTCAGCGCAGTGATTACTGTCAAAGGAGAAGATGAAAATATTGTTTATCTATATAAATGGAGGGGACTGAGAAAAAAAATCTGTTAGCTTTCCTTACCTTAAAGTCCTAGAATCAGAGAAGTGTTAGTAGAATGACAGCGATATTTGACAGATAAAATCCTAGTCATTTTGTGAGGTAAGTTGTTCATCCTCCTTCCAAGAAAACAGAAGTACTTTAGAACAACAGGGATGAACTACACAAACAGTGTATTTTACTGCTGAATTACAGTTTAATTTCATTCTACAAAGACACCATATGATACACTTCCTAGACCATAATCTTTAGACCGTTAGAAAATGGAGGCACCGTACAGTTTTTGTGAAGGGAAAAATAAAAGAAATACATTTCTAAAAAGTGAAAAGTTGACAAATACTCGCAAGATACATCTTCAACTATACTTTATTTGCAGGTAATTAAAAAAATTTTTAGGCAAAAAACTAGTCAATCTCATCCAATACATGATGGAACATGATTTAGTGCCTAACGCCAAACAGACTGGAAAATGGGTAGATAGGACCACAGATAGGTAGGTAGATAGGATGGAGTTTCTGACAAATTACATGTGAATAAATGGTCAACGTTCATACAGTAAAAAGGCTTGATACATACATTTGAAGAGTTATAAGCAGTTAATATTTTAACTATACGCAGGAGATACTGTAAGAAAAACAAAGGGTGTAAGAGGAAAGAAGAGTAAGAGAAGCTACAGACCTTGTATTAATATCAGAAGCCATAGACATTTTTTAAAGACATTAGCTTGTTCCTGCAAATCACGGCATTCTTGAGAATAGTATTTGCAATTTAAAACCTATCTAAAACATCACCAAAAAGAAACACTAATTCTTATTTTTTTGAAAATTATTTTGTATTAAGAATCTTGTAAAGAACTGAAATATGGCAAGGCCAAGAAACATGAATTATCCACCATTTCAGAGACTTTGCATTCATCACATTTAAATACTAGGTGTCTGATTTTAGAAGGTCTC
Source organism: Larus michahellis (assembly GCF_964199755.1). Taxonomy (NCBI): domain Eukaryota; kingdom Metazoa; phylum Chordata; class Aves; order Charadriiformes; family Laridae; genus Larus; species Larus michahellis. The sequence goes on along the minus strand of NC_133896.1, from coordinate 78,096,630 downwards.
ATGCAAAATCCAGCTATAAAAATTCACCACAGAATATTTTCAAGGATAAAAAGCTAATGTTTTTTAAAGCTCTGACAGACATCCAGGTATGAAGGTGAATTTTAAAACGAATAGTCCACATTTTCCAGAGGACATTCAAAAGATAGTTGTTGAAGTTTCTGTAAGTGCCCAGCTCTTATCTACACTTTGCATGGATTATTTACCAAAGATACACTTTGGACAGTTAACGTAGTATATCACTGCCTGGAGTAGTGCCATCATTATCTTACCATAACTGCATAATGAGAATTAAATAATCACAGAACAAATTCCTATTATGAAATGACATTTTTTTTCTCATATACAATATATATATTCATTTATATTGAGTATAAGTCCAGTAATACTATCACAGTAATGTGCTGTAGTGGTCTTTCATAGTGAGAAAACCGCCCTAATCATCTTCAACATGCAAAGCTTGGAAGAACCAGAAATTCACAGTAAGTAGTACAATTTGTATATGCATCTTCTGCCATCCTAAAGTTAACTGGAACACTCAAGACTGTTGCTTATTTTTCCTATATGTCTGACAAAAGCTACAGTTCTGTATACTGTACATTCACCGTGGGATACCAGCCCCCTGTACTATCTGCAAGAAGGATCAGGTTACCACTTTTCACCAGAGTAAGCATTCTAGTATTTAATATAGTAATCTTGTGAACAGTTGTTTCTAGCTTGAAGTTCAGCAGTTCAGGACTTGATAAAATTCTCCTTTTCATCTCTCTGAAAGATCTCCTGCTAGCGCATTTTGTAGTCGTTAGATACTGACATTTCACATAGCTGTCCTTTAAAATCCAAGTCTACTGTGAAATCCAGGTCACGCTGTAAAAAGATTTAAATGTAACATGTAAGTAAGACCATAAATTTAGTTTATGAATTCAGTTATCATTGCTTGGGTTGAAAAGAACTGCAGATTCAAGAAATACCTACTGCGGTTTCTAACTTCTTTTGTTTCTAAATGTTAAAAACACTGAAAAAGCAGGATGTAGGATGTGTAATAGCATTCACCATGCAATCTGTGTTTAGGGTATATTTGTGTATTCTTCTTAAGGATGATTTAGTGTCCTGGTTACAAGGAGGAAGCTTCTGAAATGCTGTGCTATCATGCATATAACAATGTTTTCTGTAACAATTTTTTAATGCTCTTAATCTAGGGTAAAGGGCTTTCATGCTAGGAGTTATTCCAGAATACATCTAGTAAACTTCCCATTGTAGAGAAGCCCTCAGTCAGTTTTTCTGTTCTAATGACACGTTTTTTGGAAAGAGGCACTATATAGCCCTACAAAACGAAGCTGTCTCTCTACAAGCTTTTGAAAGGTTTCATGTTTCAGAAGAACAATGCACTAACAAATCCTTTTGAACCAAAGTGGTCTCTCTGTCTCTTGATAACTACCAAGAAGACATTAATTTTAGCACCTAAATCTGCATTCAGGTGCTTACTGCTGTGCAAGTAAATTTGAAATATTTTATTCATTTTTCCCTCGAAAGAAAATTGATACATTCAGCCCCAAAGAAAATGTTCCAGTCCCCCAAGGACAACATAAAGGTGGGAAACAGACTATTTTCCTTTACTTTCACAGGAAACGATATCTTCAGGAGTTAATGTGTTTGTTTTAATGCCAAGTTTATTTTGTGTTTGTTTCTTCCCCTGTATCAATACTACTATGAAAACCATATCCAAATTTTGTATTTGGTACAAAAAAGGAAAAGTAATGCAAAAAAAAGGAAAGCGAAGAAATGTTAAATATTTGCTGCAATATTTCAATAATTACAACAACTGCATGGATGGATTATAACCAGGCTATTTTAATGGCTGTATGTTGTAATAGAACATGAAGAGATTCTGCTCAAAGTTTCTGGCAGAAAATGGTGCCACTGTTTCTCCCAGGAGCCATACTTCTCATGTCTTTTTCACTTCTACACAGGCATGAGTTGTCCATCAGACCATGTCTCATAGTCTCCTTACAAGTTAAAAGAAGCACTGAATAACTGACATACTTGGTGAGGGATTCAGCCCATAGCACAGAAATTGAGGAAGTTTTCACCAGTCATGATAGTGCGATATCTATGCATCATGCTTTAGTCTTAAATAAAACATCTGGATTTTCTGTGGAAAGCCACAGTTTTTAAAGAACCATATCACTTGATTAGTGAGTTCAAGTACATTTTATCACTGAGTTCATATAGATGTTCACCTGAAATCTGTTATTTAATTTCCTAAAGAAGAGTTCTGGGGCTGAGTGGGAAATCCAGCTATAGATATGGACTTTCCTCTTGATCATCCTGTGTTGGCAGAAGGGATCTTACCACTGATTTTAGTGACAGTATGAAGAGACCCTTGCCTGCTCGTGTCACAAAATTTGAGCTAAGCTGATTCCAGAGGACAGCTGACTTGGTGATGACTTGAATCATTTCTTTCTTCCCATGATAGTTTGTTTGCAGGCTGATTTCTGTTACATTAGCACTGCATTATCATTGCTGTCACCAGCTTTGGTGAAGCCGTGACAAGAGCTCTTACTAATAAGTATGAATTTAGAGCCTTTAGCACGCTCATTGTTTGACTTGTACACATTTTATTTACTGCTGATTATAGTTTGTGATCAATAGAGTTGCAGTTAGAATCAGTGATGCTGACTCACCACATTTTTTGCATTTGGTTTCATCGATATAGTCCCATAGATTTCTTCTCCTCGTCTCACCGTTAAATAGTCCTCTAAGTAGAAGACAGTTTGCTTCCAGTGAGTATAGGGAGCATCAGGTGCTAAAAGATATATGTGGGTATTATTTATAGAAATTTTATCTTTGTCTTACAAATCAAATTAAGACTTGGTAACAATTGAAAATAGTCTTTCTTCTCATAAAGTGCTTTAACTTATATAATATATTAGCAAACATGCTTTACAAAAAACACAATTCTATTGACTGTCAGTGAGTTATCCTCTGATTTTTACTGGAATATGTCAGATGTAAATCATACCCAGCAAGAAGAATTCCACAAAGGTGGTTACTGGGCATGACAGGCACTTTTTTGATACTTTCCTTTCAACCCACATATTTTCAAATTGGGGAAATCTTTACCACTATGTGCTTTAAAAGTCAGAAGTCTAAATTAGTTCAAAAAACAATTACACAAAACCATGAGAGAAAGGTTCATCAAAAACTATTAATCACAATGATACAGATAAATACTTTGCCTCATGATCCTGGAACAGCAGATTTTATAGTTTCCAGGAGGATACAGCTGGGGAAAGGGCACTTGCACCTTGACCTGGCTTTGGACTTTATAAAGGCATATCCTATGGGCAACTTGCCAGAGATGGATACTGGTCTAAATTACTTTCTTTGTATCACTTTGATGACCTTCTGCTATTTCAGAGTTTTATTTTACTTATTTGTTTTTATTTCTGATTTAAATTCAAATCTTGAGCAGTGAGGAATGAACTTGCGTTGGTTACTTCTTGTTCCAAGCATTCTTGCAGTTAAGAGCATCTAGAAACCCAAGAATAGCTGTACAATTTCACAGACTTCCTGAGGTGGCAAAAAACCTCTGATAAATTTATTTTTCTTCCATTTGTTTCCCCAATCACTTTTTTGATGCAGACACAGGCCCACTGTATTGAATCATGCTAATAATATCTTAACACTGTTTAATAAAACAATTATTTCTTTTCATTCCAACATCAATGATTCAAAAAAATATTTGGCTTTAGAAATTGTTTGCGACTGGGGAAATAATGAAGGTTTTTTTAAAACCGTCAGGACCAGAATTTTTATCAGTTCTTTTTTTCCCCAAAATTGTAGAATCAGAAGACTGATATAAACAAACTTTTGTCAGAAACTGTGTTGGCAAACCAGTATCTTGCAAAAAAAGTATTTTACCAGATAATTTCTGACTATGTGTTTAGACAGTTTTAATGACTGTTAATCTCAATAGCTAAATGGAGAGATCTTCTTTCAGGAGTTCAGATCCAGAATCTGCTTTCCCTTTGGATGTCTCTCTAAAATTTGTAACCGAAAACATGTTAGACCAAAACTAAACTGAAATTATATTTTAAATCATAACTGCAATCTTGTACACACACATGTGCACACACCCTTATGCAGAGCTATCTTCCTTAGAAAAACCTGACATGTCTGGAAACTTGTGCTCCATGAACAAGGGGTGTGTGTAATGTAGGCACAGATCTTTAAATCCACTCTAAATCACACACTTACTTTCTCCATAAAGAAAATTACATATCAATGAAGTAGCACTTCCTCATGTCCTACGAACTTGGATGTTTTACTGAATTCAGTAGAGCTTTGCCAACAGACACTAGCTGAGAATCCAGACCAGTCTTCTAGACAGTTACAGAAAGCCAAATGACCTTTTTATGGAGTAACTTGTTCCACACCTACCTTATCATGTTGTGCTGAATAGAGATTGAGAACCACTTTGTAAACCTCCTGCCTACACTCATGCTAATATAGGTCAGGATGATTAGCCAGATTTGCTGCAAAGGCATACTTCTGACTAACGTTCAGTCTTTTGCTCACCAGAATGCAAGGCTCTTTTCTAACAAATCTGATTTCTATCCAGTTGGCCCAAGCAATAGCATGGACTTATTTGGTTCCAGATGTAGGACTGCTGCTTTGCTGAACTTCATAAGGTTCTAATCAGCCCATTTTGAACCCATGTAGTTCTCTCTAAATAGCAGCCCTTTCTCTCCAGCCTATGCTCCTCCCAATTTGGGATCATTAACAAATTTTCTGAGAGTCCACTCTATCCCATCATCCAGGTTGTTAACAAAGATGTGGAACAATATTTAACCTAATGTTGGTCACCTGTTGGATGCTACTAATAACTGGCCTCTGGTTTGACTTTGCTGATTGACACATTTTTAGCCAATTTTTCACCCACATTATTGTTCACTTACCCAGTCTGTATCTCACCAATATAACTGTAAGGATGCTATGCAAGGTTGTATAAAAGGCCTTGCTAAAGTCAAGGTATACAACAGTCACTTCCCTCATCCACACAGCTGGTCATCTATAGAAGGCAATCAGATTGTTCATGTATAATTGGCTTTGGTAAATCCACGCTAGCTGCTCTCAATCACCTTCTTGTCCTTCATATAGCTGGAAATAGTTTCCAGGTGGATTTGTGTCATAACTTTCCCAGGAACTGAAGTGAGGTTGACTGGCCTGTAGCTCCATGGATCCTGCTTACTGTATTTCTTGAAGATGGGTGTGATGTCTGTCTCCCCCATCCCACCCCATCCCTCCCCATCACCATGACCTTTTAATGATGTTAGACGGTAGTCTTACAATGACATTGACCAGCACCCTCAGCATGCTTGGATGCCTCCTGTCTGGTCCTACGGACTTGTTTAAGGTTCTTGTAGTCCTGATCACGTATCTTGAAGCACAACTTGTACTACCAGTTTCATGGTATAAAAAACCCTACTTCTCCAATGGCTGTAAGGCACCTCTCCCATTACTTTATATACTTTGAATAGCAAGTAACCCCTCCACATAAATAGTACTTGTCTTAGTGCAATTAGAGGGGCACCACATGGGACCCAGAGGAAACCCTGGACCTAGTACTGTGCAGAGGGATCACAACCAATTCGTTCCCCCAGGTTTCAGAGTGGTCCCTGGGTTTGCTACAATTGGCTATTTGCTACAATATGGCTGCAGCCTCATTTAGAATCATAGAATCATCTAGGTTGGAAGGGACCTTTAAGATCATTGAGTCCAACCATCAACCTAACACTGACAAAACCACAACTAAACCATGTCCCTAAGCACCACATCTGCCTGTCTTTTAAATACCTTCAGGGATGGTGATTCTACCACTTGCCTAGGCAACCTGTTCCAATGTTTGATAACCCTTTCTGTGAAGAATTTTTTCCTAATATCCATCCTAACCCTCCCCTAGCATAACTTGAGGCCATTTCCTCTTGTCCTATCGCTTGTTACTTGGGAGAAGAGACCGACCCCCTGCCTCCCTACAACCTCCTTTCAGGTAGTTGTAGAGAGTGATAAGGTCTCCCCTCAGCCTCCTTTTCTCCAGACTAAACAATCCCAGCTCCCTCAGCCGCTCCTCATAAGACCTGTTCTCCAGATCCCTCACCAGCTTCATTGCCCTTCTCTGGACTCACTGCAGCACCTCAATGTCTTTCCTGTAGAGAGGGGCCCAAAACTGAACACAGTATTCAAGGTGCGCCCTCACCAGTGCCGAGTACAGGGGGATGATCGCTTCCCCAGTCCTACTTTCCACACTATTCCTGATAGAGGTCAGGATGCTGTTGGCCGCCTTGGCCATCTGGGCACAGTGCTGGCTCATGTTCACCCAGCAGTCGACAAACACACCCAGGCCCTTTTCTGCTGGGCAGCTTTCCAGCCACTCTTCCCCATGCCTGTAGGGTTTTTGTGACCCAAGTGCAGGACCTGGCGCTAGGCCTTGTTGAATCTCATACCATTGGCCTTGGCCCATCGATTCATAGAATCATAAAATGTGTTGCGTTGGAAGGGACCTTTAAAGGTCATCTAGTCCAACCCCCCTGCAGTAAGCAGGGACATCTTCAACTAGATCAGGTTGCTCAGAGCCTCATCAAGCCTGGCTTTGAATGTCTCCAGGGATGGGGCCTCCACCACTTCTCTGGGCAAACTGTTCCAGTGTTTCACCACCCTTGTTGTAAAGAACTTCTTCCTAATGTCTAATCTAAACCTACCCTGCTCTAGTTTAAAACGATTGCCCCTTGTCCTATTGCTACATGCCCTTGCAAACAGCCTCTCCCTAGCTGTCTTATAGGGCCCCTTCAGGTATACTGGAAGGCTGCTATAAGGTCTCCCTGGGGCCTTCTCTTCTCCAGGCTAAACAATCCCAACTTTCTCAGCCTGTCTTCATAGGAGAGGTGCTCCAGCCCTCGGATCGTCTTCGTGGCCCTCCTCGGGATCCGCTCCAACAGGTCCATGTCCTTCTTGTGCTGAGGGTTCCAGAGCTGGACACAGTACTCCAGATGGGGTCTCATGAGAGCAGCGTAGACGGGGAGAATTACCTCTCTTGATCTGCTGGACACGGTTCTTTTGATGCAGCCCAGGATGCAATTGGCCTTCTGGGCTGCAAGCACACATTGTTGGATCATGTCCAGCTTTCCATCCAAGAGTACCCCCAAGTCCTTTTCCTCAGGGCTGCTCTCTATCACGTCATCCCCCAGCCTGTATTGATAACAAGGATTGTCCCGACCCAAGTGTAGGACCCTGCACTTGGCCTTGTTGAACTTCATAAGGTTTGCTCGGGCCCACCTTTCTAGCTCGTCCAGGTCCCTCTGGATGACATCCCATCCCTCTGGCACATCAACCACACCACTCAGCTTAGTGTCGTTGGCAAACTTGCTGAGGGTGCACTTGATCCCACTGTCTATGTCATTGATGAAGATGTTGAACAGCACTGGTCCCAGTACAGATCCCTGAGGGACACCACTTGCCACCCCTCTCCATCTGGACATCGAGCCATTGACCACCACAATCTGGATGCGACCATCCAGCCAGTTCCTGATCCACCAAACAGTCCACCCATCAAATCCGTATCTCTCCAACTTAGAGAGAAGGATGCTGTGGGGGACAGTGTTAAAGGCCTTGCAGAAACCCAGGTAGATGATATCCGTAGCTCTCCCCTTGTCCACTGATGCAGTCACTCCATTGTAGAAAGCCACTAGGTTGGTCAGGCAGGGCTTGCCCCTGGTGCAGCCATGCTGGCTGTCTCGAATCACCTCCCTGTCCTCCATGTGCCTTAGTATAGCTTCTAGGAGGATCTGTTCCATGACCTTCCCAGGCACAGAGGTGAGGCTGACAGGTCGGTAGTACCCAGGGTCCTCCTTTCTACCCTTTTTAAAAATGGGTGTGATGTGTCCTTTTTTCCAGTGGTCAGGGACTTCACCTGACTGCCATGACTTTTCAAATATCCTGGAGAGTGGCTTGGCAACTATATCAGCCAATTCCCTCAGGACTCTGGGGTGCATCTCATCAAGTCCCATAGACTCGCGTATATTCAGGCTTGTCCAGATCCCTCTGTAGAGCCTTCCTACCCTCAAGCAGATCAACGCTCCTGTGTACCTTGGTGTCAATGCAGCCTGCTCAGATCCCTCTGTAGAGCCACTTTGGTTTGGATCAAAAAAGGCCAGAATGAACTTTGGTTTTAGAAGAAGCCCTTGTCAAAACCACACACACAACTTGGACTTGAAAATCTTAAGAATTTGACTTTACATGGATATCTGGCTAACAGCTCTTCCTCATTTGCATGCAATGACATCCAACCTTTTTTATTTGGTGGGCCATACAGCCTGCTGGAGAAGTTAGATGTTCAGAGAATTGGCAGTATAGCAAAGAAAAGCATTTAATAGGAGAAACGTAGCATTTGCCAAGTGACAGGAGACAGAATTTGGAGATATAGGAAGCCTTTCCATGCAAGCCTCCAAGGAGGCTGAGCCACCAGCAGCTAAGAGATCTAGTTGCAGAAAGAACGATGAGAAAGGGCAAATCATCAAAGCTGAAAGGTTCTTAGAATGGCAGTGTGTGACTAAGCATTCAGAACCTCTGAAGTAGCAGCCTGTGGGAGCTACAGATAGTTTAGAGAAGCTAGGTTTTCAGGCACTGATGATGAACGCCATTTTTTATAAAGGTTCAGAACTATTGGAGATTGTGACTCCTTTCCCCTCTTTTTTTGTCACAGGTAGGCACAAAATACCTTGTACATACATTTTCAAGTTGAGGTGGGTCTGCAAAAAACTCTTTGTAAGAAAAAAAACCATGCCAAACGATATCTGCCCTAGGCTTTTGTCCTGATGTAGCCTCTTCTCCCTAATACTATTTAACCTCTCTCCTTCCTCAAGTTCTCACTTCCTATGTGCTAAGGGAAATTAAGCCCACCTGCAGTGGTCTTGCAGAACATTTTCTAAGTGCCTGAATAAGCCCTCTTTATTCCATACACCCAAAAGGCAAGAAAAGTCAAGAAGTCCTTATCCCAGCCACCTTTTGATATACTGATACTAGAGCAAGTCTATGTCTACTCAGCAGACAAGCAACTCCTTGCAATAAAATAATGGGTCCTTTTCCTTGACACTTTTTATGCCTATTCACCAAGATGTCTAAGAGTCAAGCAAAGAATATCTGGGTTTGAGGGCCAGATTTGCTGACGGGACACATTTGACTCAGAAACATTAATAAAATATCCTAATTTATTCAATGAATATTTCTTAAAACATGTATGTTCATATGCGTACATAAAACAGAAACACATTCCATTATTCCTTTGCAGATGAAGGCACATACTGAATGATATAAAAGACCTTTCATGTAGGCAATATAAGTACTAAGGTAGGTTTCAGTTAACATCACAACACAGTAACTAGACCCTTTGTGCTAAGCTATTTTTTACAGAAAACTGGAGGTTTGACTCTATTACCTTTTAGAAAAGACTAATAGGCTGCCTCCTGCTGAAAAAATCAGCCTTCTGTGGAAAAAAAACACACACTTAAAACTTAAAGTGTTTTCCTCCTTAGATTATTTTTTTCAGCACAAACTCAGAAATATTAGCACTTCAGGATACCACTGCAGTGCCTCACAGATCATTCATGTCTCCCAGCTATGCTTTGTTTCCCAGCACATACTGATGCCTGTCGTGGTGTAGGAAATACAACACATTTACGACACATTTATAGAATGACCAGGGAAACATAGTTACTGAAAAACATAAGAATATGAGGGGCCAAATAACATTATCCATATTATTATACTTCTAGAATAAAACATAAATATTTTAACAAAGTACTTTGAGCTTTGAATCTCATGTAAAGTGTTGAGAGTTCCTGTGAAGTATTAAAAAAGAGATTTCTAATAATTAACTTACATCAGGTCCTATTTACACCTGAGTTGTGTAATGGTGCTAACTGCAATCAGCACCAACTGTAATATGTTGTTCTTGTCACTAAAGAAGACATGAGGTTTTTACATTTCTTACAACAAAGTCTGGTTTATTCACCCTGGTAAAGAATGCCCTACAGGAATGGAGTTATTCCTTTAAATATCTGGTCACCAAGGTAAGTTAGTGTTTCACATATGGGTTGTTAGAGCTGATTTACATAAGCAGTATGTGTGTGGTTGTATCTTGGAAAAAAATAATGTTTTTTTTCCTAAAAGACTCTGAGATAAGCAAGAGCTTTTGTTGATTTTTGGATTTTGGGGGAGACTAGGAAGCAGGGCTGCTATCTCACTGAGCTGTCAATTCCCTGTCTAATCTGAGAAACTTGACACAAGATTTAGATATGATGGGCATAAACTCCTGGGTCATAATTCCCACTGACCTCTAAGCTAGGTAGCCATTGTGAAATCCTGCCTGTTTTTGCAGAATTCCTACAAGCAGTTGTCCTTTTCCCATTCTGCTCACCTCCCTCAAAATGACAATAATTTTTATCACTGAAATTCAAACCTGGTGGTACAGTAAACTTTCATGTACCATCTGACCAGTAGCACTGATATACTGCTGGCAATATAAATGAAATTAAAAGAAATACAAATTACCTGTAGAAAATCCCATCTTTTTGTGGCACTTTGTAAATTCAATATTAAAATAGGTGACCAAGGCATGAATGTAATCATTACGCTGAATTTGGAGGCAGAATGCAGAAGTAAATGCCAATTCTTCAGTCTTCACTGTATAAATATCTACTTCCTGTTTTGAGGAGAAAGAAGAATCCAATTACATGCGGATGTCTGGGACCCTAAGGTAAGTGTCAAGTGATGTACTTAAACATTTTATTTAATGATCAGCAACAAAGACAACTGGCAGCCCTTTAACACTGTAAAAAATAAATGATACATCTGAATATATCAAATCAGCAAATGATGCAGTTACCCAACTAAGTTGACAAAGTGTGATAAGAAAGGCTACTCACAAAAGAATGTGTGTCCTTGGGTATGGCAGGGAGGGGCTGTGGGAGCTGGAGGAAATCAAGGCAAATCGTGTTTTGACAAATATAGGCACAAAGGATGTTGAAATGGAGATACAGGTTGCAATTCTAAGACCTTTCGTCATCAGGTATTGTCAGCATGAGGAAAGATGGCAGAGTTGGCTTTTTAATAAAAATGAACTTCTGATTTGTTTCAGAATCTCAGAAAGGGAATGTGCTTTGACTGTGTCAAGCAGCCAAAACATTTGAGGCATGACAGAGGCCTGCTTTTTGCTGATAATGCTTTCTAGTCCTGATAACAGAACTAGACAGAAGCAAATAATGTAAATTGTACTGTGGCTTGATTGCACTAGTTGGGAGCAATGATGTAGTCTCCAAGATTTCTTATTTCTATCAATATTTAAATCTCACTGTTCAAGACTTAAACTGAGTTTTTTAGATGGATCTGATTTTCCCAGCTAGGTATGGCTTTTATCTGGGTTGTTTCCAAAACTCATAGTTATGATACTGAATAGTCTGAAACACTGTTAATTGTATTCCAATGCTATGGGAAATGTTTCCTATCAGTGCACTTTCTGATATCCTTCTAAGTGGATCTGGCTTCAGTGCCCTTATTGTCCTTGTCAGGGAATATTTGGCAAGAGCCAGATACCCCCAAGATATTTTTGTCTCTATTATTTGGAAAGCCAGTATTAACAACAGAACTACTCATGCATACAGAGAAATAGAAACTCAGTAGGCAGAAATCCAAATGTCCTCTACTCTACCAACATAAGCCAGGAATCCTATCACTGATCTCACCAGCAATACTTAGACTCACAGTGCAAAAATGGAGAGCAGAGTCTAGAATGACCATTAGAGGGCTCTTTTAGTCTCTTTTAGGACATAATAGAGGGCTCTTTCAGCAATTGTATTCTATAATCTATGAGAAGTCTGCAAAAACAGACATCAAAAGATGCAGCCATAGTTTAGTTACCAAGGTCTTTGCATGGAACGCATATCATGTGTTTCTGAGACTTAGAGAACCTATGGTGGGTGAGCTGATTTAAGCAAGCTATAGTTTTGGCCTGTCTGATTAGCAATATTGTTCAAGAATAAATTAACCATAATGAAAATTATTCTACTATTCTTCTACTATACTTCTATTATACTTCCACTATACTTCTATTATACTTCTACTATACTTCTATTGCAACGGCACCCTGAGTTACTAGTGCTTATAAGTGACCATGCTTATAAGTGGTCATTTAAAGCTGGGATAGCCTTATTTTTTTTTTTTTTTCTCAAAAGAAGGTAAAAAGAAAAAAGCATACTAGGAATAAGAATTTCTGAAGTCTCCTGGCAGACTTCCATAGCAGCCTGCAAAATTTGCTTTGAAAAGCTAGACTGGACTGATGTATGGTAGCTGCAGATTTCTGTAGTTTTTCGTGGCTTTTAAATGGTATCACTGTGGGGAAATTGTGAATTAAGTCCGATGATGAGGCACACAAAAGCGATCTAGCTCCCTCTCTCTGAATTGTGTTGGCTCTGCAGGGTAAAGTGGAATCAAAAGGAGTAGGAAGTATTTTTTTTAGAGAAGTTAGTGGAAATATCTCAGAAATATTGAACATATGTGCTAGATAAAATGATAGTCACTTCTGCAGTTATTTTTTTAAGGACAGAAACATGGTTTTTTACTCTGCAAGATATGAGACAAATGGGGGATTTTTTATTAATTAACATAATTTTGAAACCGGCCTGATCATGTTTTGGTGATCTCTTTGAACTGCGCTCTGGCTAGTATATATTCTTATATTAAATGTCACTGCTTATTGAATGTTAACTACAGCTAACAGCACAGGGGACAAATGCTATCTTTGCATAAAATAAGCGGAAAAGTGGTGATTTACCAGATTTCATTCAGATTTCAAAACCACCACCACCACCAAAATGTGCATAGTAAGCATGGATCTGATCAAAATACTGCTCTTAATTATACTAAAAGAATTAAATGGAGAGCATGAGCATGGAGATCAGTTAAAAATTCATATCTCAGTTAATGTCTTGTTTTGGTTGGGTTTTTTGTTTGCTTGTTTATTTGTTTTTGGATTTGCGGTTGGGTTCCCTCCTCCCCCCTCCCCCCACTTCCTCTCTCCCATTGCACCAGCTGTCTTGGTTTAGACAAAGAGGGAACAACATAGGATGGAATGGTGAAGGCAGTGCTAATCATAGCAGGTAAAGGTGCTGAACTGATGTAGAAGCTGGAGGACAGGTGGCATTGGTACAAGCAGTACCGCCAGCTTGAGGAAAAGGTTTGGTCTGAAGGCTGAGAAGTAAAATTAATTGCTAGGGAAAGGAGAGAGGGCCAAATCCCCTTTTCTAACAAACATTCAGAAAATTACCTATATTGTCAGTTGCACACATACATACCGATGTGAGGGAAGCACTGAATGAAATAGTCAGCCCTGAAAACCCATTCATTTTCCAAAAGATTTTTTTTTTTTTAAAGAACGCAGAGAACGAACAATATTAATGTGGGGAGAGAAGAAACAACATTAAATTCTGGGTGTTTTTGGGGAGCAGTGAAAGGAAGAATAGAGTATGTTTTGGCTGAGATTGTTTTGGCTAGATTTTGCGGCATATGTTGGTTTTCTATTAGATGAAATAACAGGGAAGGAAGTGTAGCTATGGCTTCTAGATAACAGAGACCTCAGTACTCCTGCCAGTGCCCCTCTTCTGCCATCTTCTCCTGTTTGCACAGAAGGAAATGCCTGAAAATTACTAGGATATTTTTTGGTTTTGGGGGGGAAGGTGGGAATAGGCAGAGTTAAATCTGAGGATGCTGAAAGGGAAGATTGTGGACTGTGGGGAGAACTGCTGGAAAGGAGAGAGTGACAGGAAAAGTCACTTAGGAAAGAGAAGGGAGATTTTTCATGTAGACAAAAGAGTAGAGAAGAAAAATGAGAAAAAAAAAAAGAGCAGTGTTTAAAGAAGGATGGAAAATGAGTGGCATAGGTGCCTCTTGCTTTACTTTAGAAGCTGGGAGAAAGGAATGTGATTAGGGAGTTCACTGAAATTGCAGTGGAGCAAAAGAAAAGTCTCGTGAGGAATGCCTTGTCCTAAACCTTATGGGTCAAGATTATTATGGGAGAAGAACATGGGACCCATTGGAGCTCACAGACAAGTGCCTCCCGTGTGTGGCTGTATCCCTCTGAGCAAAAGTACCTTTTTGCAGAAAATACTGCAGGTCCTTTGAAATAAGGCTTCATACAGGTGAATCGTGATATTTCCAAACGGTGGAAATTTCTCAAAGAACTGGATATTCGCGCATATAGGTCAACTTTTTTTTTGTTATTATGCTATGTTATCTCAGAAACAAGAATGTTGCATAGATTTTTTTTTTTTTTTTTTTTTTGTGCAGGGAAGGCAGTTTTTGCTTTAAGTAGCATTAAACCGTGTAATCTTAAAGTGGTGCGTGACCTGCAGGAGCTTTAAACTGTTCCTGGAAAGTGTAGGACAAATGGGAGCACAAAAGTAAATTTATTTCTTTTTTTTTGTTCTTCCTCTGTGGCTTGATAGGGGAGAACATTCAGGAAAGCCCAACAGTATTTTTTATTATAAACTGCATGTGTCATGTTTTTCATTCTTGTTCGGTTTTGTGAGTTTTTGCCACTCTCTTCATTGCAGGTTTTTTAACATGGAGAGAAAGTTTTGCGTCATCCCAAACCCATTTGTATTTCTCTAATGAGAAACTCTACTGAGTTTGAAACAAACTTTTCCATTTTTTTCAGGCAGCGTTACTGAAAGCACTAGACACTTGTACATTTTTCCTGAGATCAGTTATTCACTCTGGTGGTTTGAAGATGCTTTGGTCCCGCTATCCTTCCTGTCTGATTTGGTTTGGAATTAAACCCAAGGACTCCTATTTGTCAGGAAAACTCCTACGCCCCTGGGATATATTTAAGAGATGATTCAAATGGGAATTGCTTCCACAACAGAGATGATCCCATTCCCTGCACGCAACCACCACCGGGCACATGCAGCCTAGTGGCTAGAGTGCCTAAAAGATTCAAGACTTGGGTTACATCCAGTTCCTGAAGAGTACAAAGGAGGAAATTTTACTCAAGTCTCCGTCATTCTAGATAAGTGTCATGGTTACACAGCATGCAGGGGTTGATGTCTTATTTTGCTGATAAATAACTGCAGAAGCTGACTGGTCTGTCAGGAATACATCTAGTGACTAGTCCATCTACTGACTAATGTACAGGGAACCCAGACTCATCTGGTAGGCACCTTAAATTAGCTGGCTTTGCACTGAATACATTCCTAAAAAATCCCTCTGTGAATCTCATATGAATAAGCTGTGCCATCTTGAAATGCTATAATAAAACATTTGAATAATTAAACATTATTGGTTTGTTTATTCTAAAATGTTTTCTTAGGCTAATATTCTCTGAAATCACAAATATTTTCAGGATCAAAGAAATGCATTTTATATTAATAAACCATGTGCAAAAGTAAATTAAATTAACAAAAGAAATGCAGCCTCAGGTTTTTTTTTGCTTCCACATTGCAAGCTTGAACAAAAGCCTTTCATTGAAAATTTTCTCTTTTTTTTAGTGATAACTTTGTGAGATTAGGGACAGATTCTGGAACTGAGAGTGGTTTCTACTTGTGTAGTTATTACCCACTTTGCTCCCAAGGTGCCATTACATGGTAAAGCACCATTCAGTGTATGGATAAAAGATGTCAGCCATGTAGAATTAAATATAAAAACCAAATAGGAATGGTTTGAAAAATTTTGTCTGTCTTCTTAAACCAAGTTATTTTCAAAGACCTTCTAAAGAAAGCATTAGATTTGCACTTCATTTAAGGGCATGCATCGTTTATAACTTTTTATTCCAGAGAAGCCAATCCATTTTGCTACCTGATCTCTGACTCTCCAAACATATTTTATGCAGTCTAAATAACTGTTTATTTTATGTGCATTGTAATTTGAAATTGCTCTGGTTCTGGCTGTTTTCAGACACAAACATCTCGTGTTCCCCTCAGGGCAGATGGACTGTGCATGCTTAGGTTCTCATACAGAATTTCAACACCTGTTTCTTTTTGCTGCTTTCAGTAAAGGTTCTGCAGACTAAAGGTATGTCTTTCCTTTTTGCATATGGTAATACTTAATGCTGTGCTTCTTACTGGCAAAAAGTGAAAGGAAAAAATTAGAACTGAGTCTTTGGGATAAACGAGCACCCCGTTGGATTCATGGACCTGATCCTACCACTACTATTGTTGCGGATAGTCTTATTCATGAGAGTAGTCCCACATGAGAAGGATTCCTTCACATGGAAGGAATTTCAGAGTTTTCATGTATTGCTGCAGGCTATGGATTATTAACCTGGTCTTGTGAACAGGGAGTAGCGACCCTTCCGTCTTATATGTAGAACAGGGTACAAGCTAACCTCTGGCTGCAGATGGTAGGGCTGGGAGAGCACAGTAACTTTCTGGATAAGGCTAAGAATTAGGAAGTTAGACAAATAAATTAGATTCCAATTCTGATTTCATGTTCTGGAGTAAATTAGAGTTATTTCATCAGAGCTGACCAATTCAAAAACTGCCTTTTTTTTTTTTTTTTTTACTGCAAACAGAATTAATTTACCTCTTCTCCTCAGCAGCATTCCATCAGTAATTTCCAAACTCTATTTACAAAAAGGTAGGGCAATTAAAATTCATATCTAAATACACCATGTCTTATTTATCCAGTATTTGCACATGTATAATTTTTAAGTATCTTAAGTTGCAGTTAGCAGCCCCTAGATGAGTATAGAGTCACAAAGAACATCTTCCTTTTGGGTATTCCATAACTGATCAAGGTATCAATGGTCATGATTAGCTCAGGTGACAGTACTGGGCATGTGCAACATACTAGTACTGACTAATTTAAAACTGCACAATTTTCCTTCTTAGTGTGATACCATTCTATGATGATGGCTTCTGCAGCTGGTTAGAACCATACAAAGATAGTAGTAAAACATAAGCAGCAGGTCTCCAAAGAATCCTACAGGTAGGTGTAAACATTCATAATTAGGTATATTTGGAATTACCAAACCTTTATTAAACAGGCATTGGTCACCACTTGCTTTGGATCTACTATGTCCACCAAAGGCTCCTTCATGGCAACATCCCTAATACAGGTCATGTCAAAGCCGTACACATTCTCCCACCCTGTCAATGCAAATGGATGTGTCAAACATTAGCAGCAATAATAAAAATATTTTTTGTTTCCCAAAGCATCTTTCATTTGAAAGAATTTCTACCATCCCCTAACTTTCAGGTCTCCTCTTCAGCTGTTAGCTCCCTGACCCAGTTGTTTATGCCATCATTGCCATTTTACAGATAATGCAGTTGTGGAAAAATAACCCCTCAATGTACATCTTTGAACAAGTGGCTCTTGTTTTTTGGTATCCCTAAAACTGTGTTATATCAGAGTTGATGATGATTTTCATGGCTTTAAACCATGAGAGTGTTGCCCAAAATCATATAATATGTCAGGTTGAGACTTGGGAATAGCTGCTAAGATTATTCTATCCTTTCCTCTCCGTTCTGGTTAATATTTCCTTTTTTCAATCAGCAGTTTGCACGCTCTTTTAATTATTTAAGTAGTCTTAGTTTCAGCAAGTGCTGAAAGTGCAGAAGTACTGTCAGGACTAGAATTACAGGTGTGTTTCAATATTTGGGGCACACCAAATTTTAATCTGCATGTATATCATGACAAAAGAGCAAAATGTCCCCTTTCTAAAAGATTTAAAAGCCATGCTTCTATATTTGAACTGTTATTCTGATTATTCCGGTAAATGCTTCTTATCTTGCCGAGTATTTTTTTTCTTTTTTTTTGAACAAATAGTACCCTAGGGAAGAGTACACTGGCTTTGTTTTTCAGATTACTTAACAAAATGAAAACAAAAATCTCCAAAAAAAGTGAAATCTTAGACTTATGAATCATATGATTCAAGGTCCATTCAGTGGAAAGTCTAAGTTGAATACTGGAGGAGTTGAATACTCAGGAGGATTGGGCCAGGCTCTTTTCAGTGGTGCCCAGGGACAGGACAAGAGGTAATGGGCACAAACTTGAGCATAGGAAGTTCCACCTAAACATGAGGAGGAACTTCTTTACTTTGAGGGTGGCAGAGCACTGGAACAGGCTGCCCATAGAGGTGGTGGAGTCTCCAACTCTGGAGACATTCAAAACCCACCCGGACACGTTCCTATGCAACCTGCTCTAGGTGACCCTGCCAGAGCAGGGTTGGACTGGATGATCTCCAGAGGTCCCTTCCAACCCTACCATTCTGTGATTCTGTGATACTGTGAACTTAAAAGAATGTTTGAACACAAGCAAGGTAAACCAATAAACAGTAATAGTAAGCATGTTTGAAATGTCTTGTTTTTTCAGAGCACAGCATTTTAGCTCCTGGTGTTCCCAGAGGACTATGACTGAAAATGTAGTATAAGCAGAAAATGTGCATATTTCTAAAATGGAACAAATCTGGACATGAACAGTTCTTTGATATGTTATCCCTTTATTGGGCTGTGAGTTTCTCAATATTTCAGGGGAGCTGATGATCAAAACTTTTGTTTCAGGCACCTTGAGCATGTGGGAACTTCGGATTATACTTATAGAAGCCATATGTTTTTATGTGGTTACTCAGAAAAGACTAACTAGGAAACCCTAGGAACCCTAGGGACAATTTATTAACAGTTGTTTTGCTGGGGCCTCCATCACTTGATGTGCTTTAGCCTATGTGGAATGCCTTTGAAATATATGTCCCAGTCTGTATTAGACAGAGACCTGTCGCAGGAGTTAAAAGACAAAATGATATGTTTTACATATGTTTTAATTATCTATAGTAGTATTCTGTGGCATTAATAAAGCTTGAGAAATCAGAAGTCAGATCTTTTTTAGAAACATCATATTGCATTATTTCTTAATCAATATGATGGTTCTTGAGTACCCTTTGAAATGCTGAGCCCTGCATCTCACATGAAGGCAAGACTCTATCCCCCTTAAGAGAGAACAGAGAAAGATGAAAATTTGAAATGTAAGGAGACATCATTAAGGGTTTATAAACTGAAAAGAGAGACAAGATGGTGGTGCAGATAGGTAGTGAGATGCAAATAACTGAAGAAGACACAGAGGATATAAAAAGTGCGGGGGGAAGGGAAATCAGAAATGAAATCAGAAAAGAAAGTGTTTTAAAGGAAACCAACATTTTAGAAGTGAAAAGGGACCTGAAACATTTTTTTTTAAATGATGAAAAAACAAACCAGTTGAAAACAGGTGTATTGTCTGTGAGAAAAGAAAAAGGCTCATGGCCTAGAAAGGAAGGGGTTCAAAAACAAGGTGAAAGAAGGCATAAGGGATTCTTTTAGGCCAAAATGGCTTTGATTCCTTTACAGAATCCTGATGCATTCTTTTTTAATCTGTAAATTTTGTAAGGAATTTAGCTATCAAGGTCATCACATAACTGAGGAGAAAAACCTAGGCTGTTCTTGAGGAGTAGATGCAATTCTCCCTGGCACCTACGCAAACATCTTGTCACTCCCCCACTACACTGGGCTTGCTTTTGACCCAAAATGGCAGTTTTGACCCATTGGCAGTTCTGTGTATTGGCACTGAATTTGATTACAGAAACACCAAACTTTCTTTTCTGAAAGGAGCTGAGAGGCAAGGAATGTTAGGCATTTTCATTTAAAGGTTGACTGAATCCATTAATTTTACCTAAGCTTTTGCATGTATCCTTAATTAATAAAACTGCTTAGGACATTTGTGGGTTTTTTTTCCCCCTAATGGAAAATGCCTTTAAGTGAAATTGACCAGCTCTGAAAAATAAATAAAAGCCAAAAAAACAAAAAAGAAGAGTGAAATAATGTAGAACTTACTAATTTCATCAAAACTATTATGACCAAATAAATGCAAACTCGGGTGACCTGGGGGAGAACAAGTTGATTGTGAACCAGGAGTATGGCATTGTGGCGATGAAGGTGAACCACATGATATGAGGAATGTCCAAGAAAATGGGATTTGCCTAGCTTGGCTTAGCAAAGGCTAATGGTGGGATCTAGTTGCTATCTGCTGCTACTGAAACAGAGAAAAAGTCAGATTTCCTTCAGGTGACAAGGGACAATGAAGGCAAGTTTCAGCAAAGAAAATTCTGACTGGATATTCAGAAACATGTTTACTCATGAGGGTGCTTCAGCATTTGAACAAGCCCAGAGAAGCTATGGAATCCCCACCTCTTGACTCTGCAGGGCACGGCCCTGAGTGACCTGCTTTAATGTGAAATCTGGCCTGCTTTGAGCAGAAGGCTGGACTAGGTGACCTGCAGAGGTCACTAACAGCACCAATAATTCAATTAAACTTCAAGGGGAAAAAAGAATTAAATGTAAAGGAAAGGTTTAGAATTTTTTGCACATCAAAGCAAAATGGAGATTTCATTTAAAAATTGTCACATAAATTGTTTAAAAAAGTTAAAAGAAAATTACATGTTTTTTTCTTCTTGACAAGCATATTAGTGAGATATCATTTTTTCTACGCTTATTTCTTAACATTTACAATTAATTTGCATCTTATTAATGTTTCTGTTCATGTTATTTTAAAAACAAAAAGCAGTATCAGGATGGCAAAAGAATATTACCAATTTTAATGGTAGTTATTTGTGATGTGGCACCATTTAACAAAAGAACAACAAAACTAAATCTAAAATCCACATTTTAAAATAGAGGTTGAGGTTTCAGTATAACTCTAAGCATGGTCTACATCAATTTATTCACGCATCTTTCCTTTGTGCATATTAAATTACTGCAGGTTTCCTGAATTTATCACCAAACTAGGGTTTTCTCAGTGTTCATGTTTATGTTGGAATTCTGACCTAGTCAGCATGATTTCTTGGCATTTGCAAAACTTTGCCAGTGAAGAGATTACAGTAGGCCACTATAAATCAAATATTTTAGGGAAAAAAACACAGAAAAGGGTTACTGTTAAGTATTTACTTACAGTGAATTTTGAAGTCCTTGTACTGTCTGTCTTCAATTGCTACCACGTACAAAGCAGCTCGGTCTGGAAACATTAGCCCTCCAGGTTTCTGTTGATGAATTGTGGGGAAATGGATCTCGTAATCTATTCACCTGACAAAGACATCACATTTTGAACTGCACATACAAAAACCAGACAAGCAGACTTGCATGCCTTTATTGTTTTCCTTCAGATTGTCACATCAGCTTCAATCTCAGCAACTCTTGCAGCCTGTGGCAATGTCGTTAGATAGTGTCTATATGAATTTCACCAGCAGTTAATTGTAAGCAAAGCTCTTTTACTGAGATTCTGTTCGTTAATCTTTTTGTTAAAGCCTTAGAAATGGCACTCGGCTCTTTTACTGAGATTCTGTTCGTTAATCTTTTTGTTAAAGCCTTAGAAATGGCACTCGGAGATGTAACTGTGTCTTGTTACGGTGACAGTGGGAGAGGGGAGGCTTGAAGTCAGACAATAAATGACGATTGCTCCAGCAAGGAGTATGACATGCAGAGCACCTACCAGCCACTTGTCTCGTGCGAAGATGACTGTGTTTAACATTGACTCATAGAACAGACAGTAACCCATCCACTCGCTGATGATGATGTCTACTTTATCCACAGGTAATTCAACTTCTTCGACTTTACCTTTAAATATTGTGATTACTGAAAAAAGAATCCAAAGAAATATGTTTCACATAATATAACACCTTATGGTGAATGTCAGGCTGACCTTTTCAATATGATTCTCTTCTTGAATGCCTCTAGATAAGGGGTGTCTCCAAGCGACTCGATGGATTTTATACTATTTTAAAACTACTTGCAATTAATATAACAAACAAAAGTTTTAGTATCTGTATAAAAGGAAAAAAAGAAAAAAACCCCTCAAACCAAATAAAACCCATATATAAAAACCAACAGAAAAACAGGCCTTACCTGGTTACCTGCATGATCTCATTTTACATGCCCTTTGGAATTTGGAAGATTTCTAGATCTTTGACTAACTAATGCAAAGAATTCACCTAGAATCCTTTAAACATCCCTGTATGTTTACAAGTACATGATCTCATCACTGACATATTAGACATTTATGGAACTAGGATCTAATTCTCATCTGCTTTTCAAAGATATTATTCTGGCTTCACAATGAGGAAACTAAGGCTTGTTTCTTCCATGAATTCTGGGGAGCTGACTCAACTGAGAAAGTCAAATCTAGCTTGACGCTACACAAACAAGAACTGTGTACAAACACAGTTCTCTTGTGAAAAATCATTTTTCATTCCTTTCTGCTTCACGACTGAATCTTTTATAACATACTGTCATTCTCACCCTGAATCTTCTGTCTGGTTTAGGCTTGCATAATTTTCCACAGTTGTCTAAAGTGAATGCTGAAAAACATTGCTGTCAGGTATTTTGTCACCAAATTAGTTTCAAGGAAATTAAAAATGCTGCTATAAGTTTGATGTAGTAGAATACCATATCCTCAGAGACACTATTACAACACAGGGCATTAAATTACTGGCAGTACCATATACTACTTACAGGAGACTGGGTATGCACTGCAAAAGCAAATCGACAAGCAATTAATAGAACTGGTTGATACTAGAACAGATATTTTGCTTAAAGGAAAACTAAATGCTGGTCCATATTTAGTTCAGTTGTAACAAATAACTTCCTTTTAGGATCACTACACAACTTGCTAATCATTCTTGCATTTTTAAAAATATGTTTCCTATTTACAAATGTATTCCAATTTCTTAAGACAAATAATTTTCATCTTGTATTTGTCTGCCCTTTATATTGTTTGTTGCAATGGGTAAAGTCTCATGGTTCTGGATTCTTCCTTGACAAGGTAACTGATGCACTTGAAAATAGGAATAAAGTGAGTAGGGAGTATTTTACTTTCCATTACTAATTGATAAGATTACTGTATTACTCTTAATAAATGTCAATTTTAATGATGGCAATTTTTATTGATGAAAGTGGTCAACATTCAGTTATAGGAAGATGAAGGTACTTTCACTTAGCTAAAACTAGGTTAGCTGTTTAAGAGTGGGTTGAGTGATTTTTAGGACTCAGGCCAGGGAAAATGAGGTTTCATCTTTCCAAAATACATGCACTACTAGTATTACTCTAACCAGATGTGTCCACTTTATTTGCGTGGCAAACTCTTAATCCAGACTGGCCCCCTAAGAAGCTGCGAACACTCTGATTCAGACTGGTAACACAAAGTATCAGCTGGTAAGAGCAACCTGATTGGAAAAGAGTGAGTTCTCTTCTTCTTCCGTGTTTTAAGCTTCCTTTCACAGTTAGTAGCTCAATAGTTCATCTGTTGTTATACTGAAGACTCTTCACGCCTATAAGCTCTAGCCATGAGTTCTCTTTAGTTCTCTTTTCTCCTGAGAACTTTCACTGCCACAATTCATTTGGAGTAAATTTTAGCACTGTTGACAGCTGCCAGAGCGAAACACTTGCAGACTTTGAAGCCCTCTGTTTGTACCTAGAACAGTCGCAGTGTAAGCAGCAGCAGCAGCAGTAGCAGAAGTTCCTCCCACCTCCCTTCACTTTGATGAAACGTGTTCATAAGGCACTATGTGGGAACAGATTGTACTGTCCCCAGCTTCATTGTATCTGTTCTGAAAATGGGTTTTCCCTTGGTTCAGCCCCTTTTGCTGACTCTGTATTTCTCTAAACAATTAGTGGGAAAAACATACAAATTTCCACCAGCAACAAGATCCTTTGGCTCAGTACCTGGTTGTATTAAAATAAAAGTGAAAGTGGGTCAGTGTCAATTGTGCAAGTGTAAATGTTAGTTCAGGTGTGTAACTTGTTTATATTAGAGACCAAACTGCAGTCTGACAGGCTGCTGAACCAGTCCAGGTAAGTCCTCTGACAAAGGGGAAGGGTCTCTGCTTCTTCCTCCACAAGGAAGAATTCTTACATAAAATTCTTATGTAATTCTCACATGAAAATTCTTATGTAAATTAATTCTTCTTTTTTCCAAGGACTTGCTCCTTGGAGAAACAGGAGGAAGAAGCAGAGATAAATACCTTCTGCAACCTCTGGAGCACACTCGATCCTTCTTATTTATTCTGACAATGGTCCCTTCACACACAATTCCCGTCGCTGGAAGTCTAAATGCGAATTATTTCTGGTATGCTGGCTGTGTGGCTATTTGACGAAAGGCCATTCTGGGAATATATGGGGTCTGCACCGAAGGTGAGATCCACAACTCATTGTTTTAGTGCCTTATCCTTACTGGGGAGGCGAGTATTTTCTGGTTCTTTGCTTCCTTCTTTTTCTGGACCAAAAGTTGCATACACTGGGTGGCCTCATCTCCCACATCACTGCTATTTCTTTCACACCATACCACTTGAATATGCATGCTGTTCAATAAATTCTCCTCCCAAACAGCTCTGTGTTAGTCAGAAGCTGCCAGTGACAGCAATAAAAATTAGAGCAGATCTAAACCAGACAAGAAATCTATTCCTGCATATGTGCTAGCATAGCAGCACTGCAGACACAGCTAAAAGGGGGGGTGGGGGGCAAATGATACAGTCTAGCCAGCAAAGGCAAGCTCTTCACAAAGGGCACTTTTAAACAAGAACTGTCTCACAGCCTCAGTTAAAAAAAAGACTGATTTTTTAGGTTGTTACAAAGATATCTTGTGTGCAGTGATTTGGAGGAGGATTGAAGACATGAAACAGAGCTTTCTGGAGATTTTTTGTTACGAGTTTTCAGTAGGTTTGGGGAGTATTTTTAGTGGTTTTTTGTGTTTTGTTTTTTTTTTTTAAATTGAAGTGTTTCCGCATCCCTGGAAATTTCAACAGTTTTTCTTTCAAGAAAAAAAAGTTTTCTATGATACTTTTATTCTGAGAATTGGACATTCTAATTTCTGTGAGTGTGTATATTTCAATATGATTTTTTAAAAAACTATTTTTTCAAAAACTATTTTTTCTAAAGTTGGAAGTCAGAAGAAATTCTTAGTGAAAAATCTGTATTGATAGGGAATACTTTTTGCTTTGTACCTTATTTCAATTTGAATGTAAGTGCACGTGTGTGTGTGCAGCGATTCTACTTAAGAGATAAGGTAGAATTCAGATGGCAGAATTAATTTGAAAAGTTCAGCTTTAATATGGGGCCTCCTGTCTGCTTTGCCAAATCAAACTGCCCGCTGATGAGTCCTATTTGCTTCTGTTGTCTGTGAGCCTAGAAGTAAATGTAGAGGTAACTCCTCCCATGAGGAACTGTTGTAGTGCCTTGAATTAGATGTTTAGTTTTGTATTTACATAAGTAAATTACACAAAACTACCATTTACAAATAGACAACACAACATAAATTTATCAGAAGTGAAACAGTTATCTTCTCTTTCTCCTGAAGAAATTTTTATATATGCCTTACTATTGTCCAAGTGGTTGGCCTTGATAATTTTTTCTGAGTAGTCAGATATACTTGAGCATTCGATCTAGGAAAAAAAAAGGAAAGCAAGAGGAAGAGTAATTACGTGTTAGAGATCTCAGCTGTATTAATAAAACCAAAATCTACTAAATGCAGCAAAGACTGTACAGAGCATGTAACCATTCATAAAGAGTAAATCAAACGTGTGTGAGGCAGGATTATGATCAATGATATCTTAATATTTAAACTGCAGTCTGTGTTTGAGTTAAACTGGCTCATATAGAAAAGATTGTTTTTAAAGCTGTTGAGATATGGAAAAAAAGAGATCCTAACTACAAAATTACATAATTTATTAATCATATTATTTAATTTATTCCTCCTACTTTAGAATATTGCCTCCTCCCCCAAAAAAATCTGCTGAAGGGAATGAATTAGCATGGTGCTACATTTCCTCAGGTATTCTAAAAAAGAAATACATTCAAACTTCGTGAATGATGTTAAAATTCAAACTATGCCAATACTGGTCTGTGTCAAGGAGCAATTGCTTCGTGAAAAATCTATCATCTTTGGCAATGCATGCTATCAAAAAAAAACATTTTGCACATAAGAAATTACTGAAATTATTGTATTTACAAAAACATCCAGACCTGTATGTCTTTTCTTATGCTTTTATTAGGAAAGGAATTACAAAGTAATTTCTAGTTTTAGATTTGCCCTTAAATTTCTTAAAATCTGAGTTCTAGCATAAAGTCCATGTTTGTAATGACCTTTGATATCTTTTAGAGAAATACTGCATTCCATTAATCTCTCTGGTTTTTGTGCCCTTTTAAAACCATGAAGGCCAAAGTTGCTGGTAGTCACCTAATCTGTTCCTAAGTTACATCTTCCAAATTTGACATTAAACTGCTGATAACACTTTGTATAATCCTTGTCTCTCTAAGACCCTATGAGAATGCCAAATACAATTATATTATCTCTAGTGAGGTGTTTTATACGTCCAGTGAATTCCATTTAAGCTCTAAAAGCCAAACTGTGCTTCACCTCTGTGGTGGCACTCACAGATGGCAGGACAGCGGATGGAAGGACACAAAAAGCCCTTATTCTTTTTATACAGCCCATGAAACAGCTAGACATAATAGCAGTTACAATATCAATCCCTGTCCCCATGGGAACATGAGCATTAATTCTACCTAGCTTGCCTGTGGATGCAAACTGCTCCTTAAGATGTCTGACTCAATGGCCTGAACATAAACCAAAATTGGCATGTAGAAAGGAACACCAGAGTGCCAGTCCAGAGGCTCCAAGAAAGAAATCCCTTGGTGAGAACTCCATCCTTTTTCTCCATCCAGCTGCTTCTACCTTTACTGTAAACTGTATAGACTATATGCCTTATCTGTACTTACAGCCATTATAACATACTCAGTTTTCCTCTCTCTGTCCACATCTGTCTGGCATTTTCAATTCCATTGCCCATTCTTTCTGCTTGTTTTGGATTATTTTTAAATAAAGTATGGGTATGTAGGTGTTTGGAGGTGGCTTTCCAACCTTTCTAAAGAAAAAGATGCAAAGAAATAAAAAGCTCTATTTCATGAATGACTACAAGATTCTAAAAATCAGCTTCATTCTCAAAGAAGCAAAATAATAAAACAACAACTCTCAAATGTTCTAGGAAGGAAGATATATTTCAGAAAATAAACTTGCTTTAGGGTGGCTGCTACGGTTCTTCTTTACTTTGACTTGGACTCTATACTGTGGTAAAACTTTATTTTAAAAAGCAACTAATTTCAGAAAAAGAAAATGCTGAATTTGGTAGCTGAAGAAATAGTAAAAAAAATCAGTGTTGTCAGTTTTTTTCCTCAGTTCACTTTCAAGTCAGTGATCTGCTCAAATCTGTCCAATTTTACAAAGCATTTGGATTTTACAAAAACTGTGTGTTCCAATAAAATATGTCCATACCTCAGTTTACAATCGTAGAATCATAGAATGGTGTGGGTTGGAAGGGACCTTCAAAGATCATCCAGTCCAACCCCCCTGCCACGGGCAGGGCCATCTTTCCACTAGATCAAAGCTCTGTCCAACCCGACCTTGAATTCTTCCAACCATGGGGCATCCAAAACTTCCCTGGGCAAGTTTCTTCAAGAAAATTTCTTCCTTATATCGAATCTAAATCTGCCCTCTTTCAGTTTAAAACCATTGCCCTTTGTTCTGTCACAACAGGCCCTGGTAAAAACTCTTTCTCCACCTTTCTTATAAGGCTACTATAAGGTTTCCCCAGAGGCTTCTCTTCTCCAGGATCAACAATCCCAGCTGTCTCAGCCTTTCTCCTTGGGAGAGGCATTCCATACCTCTATTTTTGTGGCCCTCCTCTGGACCTGTTCAAACAAGTCCGTGTCTTTCTTGTACTGTGGACCCTAGAGATGGATGCAGTACTCCAGGTGGGATCTCACCAGAGCAGAGTAGGGAGAGAGTATCACCTTTCTCAACCTGCTGGTCACACTTCTTTTTATGCAACTCAGGATACAATTGGCTTTCTGACCTGTAAGCACACATTGCTGGCTCATACCCAATTTTCCATCCAGCAGTATTCTGAAGTCCTTCTCTGCTGCTCTCAATCAATTCATCACCCAGCCTGTACTGACATTGGGGATTGCCCTGATTCAAGTGCAGGACCTTGCACTTGGCCTTGTTCAACTTCATGAGGTTCAAACTGGTCCAGTTCTCAAGCCTGTCAAGATCCCTCTGTGTGGCATCCTTTCCCTCAGACATATCAACTACACCACTCAGCTTTCTGTCATCTGCAACCTTGCTGAGGGTGAGCCTTTGCTTTCATTTTACTTCTCAGTCTTCAATCTAATGCTGTAAACGTCTTCTCTTTTACTGGGGTTGTTTTCTGAAACAGTACCACTTTCCCAGATTTCCTTTTCCCCTTGGCTATGTCCTCATCACCACCTTTTTTTTATCCAAATCAGCTAACATCTGACATGTGCCTTCATTTTATGTGTCTGTTTAACTCCTTCTTACCTACACTGTCTTGTTTGTCTGAAAATATGATAGAATTCAGATAATTCTACTGCAGTGATTGTCCTGAATTTTGTATGACTAAATGCAGCAGATGAACCAAGGTTTCAACTGAATGTATTTGTCTATCCCTTACTCTCCCCTCCCAAGCACCAAAAGCCACATGCCAATCCCATCTCTACATGTCTTACAACAGGTCCCCAGTTAGATGAACATCATTGCATGATCTACTGCTATTGTCCCATGATGGTTAGCGGTCAGAGCACATGAAGAAAGAAGAAAAACTGAGAGGGCTGCTTCTGTTCAGCTTGTAGAAGAGACCCCCCCCCAAGCTGAATTGCTATCTTCCAACTATCTAAAAAGTGCTTGCAGCAAAAACAAAGTCAAACCCTTCTCTGATATGCACAGTGACAGGACAAAAGGAAGTAATCATGAGCGGTGGCAAGTGAAATTCCTGCTGATTGTAGCACTGGAATAGCTGCTGAGAGAGGATTTAGTCTCCATCCTTGGAGATTTTTCAAATTGGACTGGACAAATATATTCTAGCTGCCAATTCTGTATATTGTTTCATGCTTAGATGCCAAAACTGGACTGGATTGAGCAACCTGATACAGGTTTAAACTTAAGTCTGCTTTGAGCAAGAGGTTGGATTAGATACTTCCAGAGGTCTTCTAAACTAAATGTGTCAGTGATTCTATGATTTACACCTCTCAAAGACCCAGAGATGATTCTAGCAGTTGGCTGAGATAGTGGCAAGGAATACGTTCCAACAGTGAGTAACAGGGGATAAGAAGGACCAGACAGGGTAGTAGATGAATTTGAGTGATTTCAGCAGCACTGTAGTCAGAAAACCAACACTCTGCATTTGTCAACAGGTCCCACAGCATGCTATTTGAAAAATCACTCTAACTGTATAGAAGAAACTGGAACATCTCAGCTCTATGTAATAACTCATGGCAAATGTTTGCTTTTTAAAAGGAATACTCATGGTTTCCACTAGCACTCTTTGCCAATGGGACCATAAAGTCTAAATTTGACTGTAAGATTGCCACTGCCAGATCTCTGAAATATCTGCTTTTCCAACATAAATATAACTCTGCAGCTTGCTGTGTGACAGGGTTCATGGTGAGGTAGCTCATGTGACAAGAAGGGTGAAACTCTTAGGCTGCAGCAGAGGAGTTTCACACCTAAGTGAGTTCCTTTGAGAGCTAAGTTTCCTGGATAGCACACCCCTCAGCTTCAGCATGGGTGAGCTGATACTCACTCCATGGGTGAGCTGATACTGGTGTGACATTGAGCTTTATTAATGCCTGATGTACAGCCTGAACTGTAAAGAAGTCCAAAGCAAAAAAAACAAACCAAACCAAAACAAAAACCCAACAAACAACAAACCTGTGGAAAATATTTTCTTTTACTGGGTGAATTCTTTGCAAGCAAGCTGGCTTACAGTAGAATCAGATAAGCACCAGTGCCAGCACAAGGGAGGGAGGAAGATCATACGGCCACAGATCTGGGAGACAGGAAGGTGGGAGCACAGCATTATCATTTTGTATATGCTTATACTTTTAGGGCACTGCAACATCCTTGTGTGAGACCTGCATTCCTGCATCAGAGAAGGCTACAGGTTATTCTCTCTGAGGCTTTGAGATAGTAAATTGTGTACTTGGTTTACAAGATATTCAAGCTGCCAAGTCTGTATATTGTTTCAAGCTTAGACGCCAAAACTTTTGCTAGCACCTTCTGATTTTAGCTATCTATACTTCTGTGCTCTAGTCTGATCACTCACTCAGAGGAGGCACTCAGAATTAACACTGGATTTTGAAAATATAAGCCTCAGAACTGAACAGGAATCCTTGCATTTCATGTATCATTACCAGTAATAAAGATGCACAGTTTAGATACTGAGTGACATCAGTGTCTTCAAATACACAGATGTAGCCAACTAAGTTTTAGTAAACAATTTTGTCAAAGAAGTGCATAGAGAAATAGAATCTGGTTCCCCTTCTCTTTGTTGTGTTGTATCTGCAGGGCAAACAGAAGTGCAAAGCAAAAAAATAATTGTATTTGTCATTTTAGAGTCAGTACAAATAACTGAATATACTTAGGAAGCAAATCTATGCTCACTCGAATGACTTCTCTGCAGAGAACTGTACATTCATACTCCTAGAGTTTAATGTATTTAAGGTAATCATTCCCTTCTGCCTCTGAAAAGTGTTATTGTTGGCACAGAAAACATGCACATGCTTTCCTGCATGATTCTGAGTTGTAACATACAGGGATAAGTGTATTAACGAAATTTGTTTCCACGACTACAAAGTTGCAGAATTTAAGACTTTAAAAAAGCAAGATAGCTCCTTTGACCCCTCTGAGTAGGAGTGAGTCCCATTAACATTTTTTTGCAGCCAAGAAGAAATGTGGATATGTACCAGATCTTATGTTCCACATAAGAAAAGACATTATATCTCTATTTGGAAAAGGCACACTACTGCAGGTCATAGAAAGCAACAGAACTCCACTGAAGCCACTGAAGCCATACAAGATCTTGGAGAGAAGAATTTCAAACCAAGACAAGTAAGAAAAGATAAATCACGAAGTCCAAGGCAAAATGCACAAACATACTCAAAATAGGAGAGAAAGTCTTCTTACCCCATACACCTTCCTGGCTCCTGCCTTTGCAGCAAACATGGAGAGGATTCCCGTGCCACTTCCAACATCAAGGACAATCTTATCTTTAAAAACATGTTTATTGTGATACATTGAGTTTCTATATGTTAATGTGCGCACTTCATCCTTTAACATTTCCTGTGATGAACAAAAAGCATTATGTTATTATTTGAGTGCTTATATGCATTCAACACTGCCGCTGAATGCATTCCCTTACTATAATTTAAGCATTATTAACACAAAACCTGAAGAACTTTTCAGATACTTTGGGGTGCATACATCAAAGCAACTGTAAAATGCTAGCTACTTAGAATTGAATTATTGAGAAGAAGTATGATGTCCTTTGTACAATTTTATTTCCATAAATATTACTTCACTGTTACAATTGACAACCAGAATGTAATCTAACCACAGCACTGCTTTGGCATAGACAGAAGCCATACAGAAATCCAAAAATCCAAGCCTTCCTTTCACAACCTCAGCAGACAGACTTTCTGAGGTTCCTCTTTGAACATAAAAGAAATCATTCCATAAACCATTATAAGACAGCAGTCTTGATAGCCTTGCCCAAAGTCATGCAGGAAGTCCATACCTGAGCTTAGAGATACTGTGCTGTATGGTACTCCCTTACTGCTCTTCTGTTCACTCATTTATACAACCAATTTCCAGAAGATATTAATGTAAAACCTAGACCACTATCTCACTATTTTAAGTTGTCATTGTTAGGTGCTGATTTTTGCTTCACTGATAGCAGCAGTACATGCATTTCATTCTGTTAACACGTTGCTCTCAAGTGTGCATTTATCAGTCAAACTATATCAATAAAGAGCACTGAGGTCAAGACCCAAGTGCCATTTTTAAGAGACGTGTAGGTAATTTAAGACAGAGTTTAATTTTCTCAAAATGCTTCTGTTAGGTCTAGAAGGGTGAACTTTTGCTTATACTACTGCCATCATTTCATATTTTAAGCAAGTAGGTAAAGGAGTTTTTGCATTTCAGGATAAAAAGAATCAGTTCACTGCCCAGCAGTCTGAAGCACTAGTGCACTGAATCATTACATATATCAGTTGCTCACTTACCTGTCTTGGCAGAAGACCATATATACTTAATAAGTGTAGTTGAATAAAAGATTATTTTTATCATCATAAAGCATGGTTTGGCACCAGGGAAAGAAAGAGGCACAGGAAGAGTCCAACAAGACTGGAAAGGTGATGGAGCACACCCTCATGGAAACTGTTTCCAAACATACTAAGGACAAGAAGGTGATTGGGAGTGTTCAGCATGGATTTGGAAGTGATCGACCACTGATAGCTTTCTATGGTGAAGTAACAGGCTCTGTGGATGAGGTAAGAGGAGTGGAGGCTTGTTTATCTTGATTTTAGGAAGACTTTCAACACTGTTTCCCATAGCATCCTCATTGGAAAACTGATGAAATACGGACTACATAAATGGACGGTGAAGTGGACCGAAAGCTGACTGAACTGCTGCTCTGACAATGTTGTGATCAGCAGCACAAAGTCCATCTGGAGGTGAGTCACTAGTGGTGTCCCCCAGGAGTCAATACTGGCGCCAATATTGTTGGATACTTTCAATAATAACATGGATGATGGAAGAGAGTGCAGTCTCAGCAAGTGTTCTGTTGATAGAAAACTGGGAGGAGTGGCTAATTCACCAGATGGTTGTGCTTCGAAACAGAGGGACCTCAACACGCTGAAGAAAGGACTGACTGGCATCTCAAGAAAGTCAACAAAGGGAAATGCAAAGTCTTGCACATGGGGAGGAATAACCTGATGCACTAGTATAGGCTGAAGACTGGCTGTCTGGAAAGTGGTTGCTGAAAATGACATTGGGAACCTGGTGGACAGCAGTTTGAACATGAGCCAGCAAATGTGCCCTTGCAGCACTTTGGGCTGCACTAAAAAAAGCATCACCAGCAGGTTAAGGGAGGTGGTTCAATGCTGGTGAGACCACATTTGGGGGCCTGAGTCCAGTTCTGGATACCCCAGACAAGAATTGTTGGAGCAGATCCAGCAAAGGTCCGAGAACATGATTTAGGGATTGGAGCATCTGACACGTGAGGAGACACTGAGAGAGCTAGGATTGTTCAGCTTGGAGAAGAGAAGGCTCAGGGAGATCCTATCAATCTGTTTAAATATCTGTTCAGTGGGCGTGGAAAGAAGGCAGAAATAGACTCTTCTCAGTGGTAATCAATTAAAGAACAAGAGGCACAAATGACATGAACAGGTTTTTCAGAGCCTTGTCCAATCAGGTTTTAAATATGTCCAAGGATGAAGGCTCTATAGCTACCATTTTACTAACCTCCCAGTAAAGAATATTTTTTTCCAATTAAGTTTGTGACCATGACATCAAACAGCTCCTTCAGCCCTGGTGGAGACAGCACATCAGGTCTCATAGACTTATGTATGTCTGATTTGTTTAAGTGATCCTTCTCTGTTGAGGGAAAGTCCTTCTCGCTCTAGACTTTGCTACTCATCTTAGGGACCTGGGATTCCTGAAGGTAAGTCTTACCAGTAAAACCAGAACTGAAGAAGTAATTTTTCATGTCTTTTGTCACCAGATACCCTGCCTCATTCAGCAATAGTTCCACCTTTTCTCCAGTTTTCATTTTGCTGTTAATATATCTACAGAAGCCCTGCTTTGTTACCATTCCCATCCCTTGCCAGATTCATGTCCTGTCCCCTGCAGAAGCGAGCCTTCCACTACTGTCACTTCTGCGTGGCTCAGGGCCAATTGGTTCTGATGCTTCATTGTACAGAACTTCTTGCCCCTCATCTACAATGAAGGCACTGAACTTATTCTGTAGCTAGATATCTGCAGGTGGATCACGAGTCTTCCTCCTGTTGCCAGAAGTCACAAGTTTCCAGCCTTCACCACCAGAGAAGTTTCCACTTCCAAACCTAGTACGTATAGACTCTGACTGCCCCTCCTTTCAGTACAGTTGGGGATTTAGGCTCTTGTACCTTCAGGATCTTAGAGAAGATCCAGTCAGCCTCTTCTTCATGTCACTGATGCTGCAAAGTCTGCCAACCTCCTCTAGCAGCTCCTTCAGCTGTTGACAAGGATTGTCTACCAGTGCACACATCCTGCAGGCAAGGAGGCAACCTCCCACTTCCCAGTCTCAGCAAGAGGCCCCAGGTACTCCCCGCACTGCCCGAGACCTACAGAAATGCATTCTTCCATCAGAAGCTCAATCTGATTTGAGGTCTCTGATGTTCTTCAATATTTCTCTTAGCTCTCCTTCCCACTCAATTGTTTCTCTATCTTCTTTCATTCTTGGATTCAATTTCTGAATGCTACACTGGCGAGATGTAATTGGCAGACTGAAGTCTTCTGTTTATGTATATGCCCCACAAACAATTACTAGAGTAATGGAAATAGATATTGTTTGTTATGTGGTTTGTGAAAAGCACCACTGATTTCACATTGTTGGCCTTTTTGCATCCTAGTCTTTCAGATCCCATCCTCTTGGGTTACATAAATGTAAGATATTAGTGTCTTCTTTAAATTGGTCTTGAGTCAACTTTTTGATAGTAAATATGGTCCACTGTGTATTTTGGACTCTTTCTAGGAGTGTATTTACTGGAAGCTATTGGGTTATATGTTCCCATTAATGCAGCCTGTGCATTCGAGTAACATGCCAGGAATCAAGAAATTACTTGGCTTTCCATGTCAGTTGAGTAGCTGTACTGCTGGCATCTGTACTCAAATATGCAAGAACAAAAGACCTAACTTAGCAATAAGGTAGTTTCCATGTGTGGTTGGGTTAGTTAGCTGCCCTCATAAACGCACTAAATGGATGCACTCATTTGAAGATCACCACTAGATGGATAGGTAATATAAGCTCTGTGGAGAACTCATATACATAAGGATCTAACTGGGACAGAGGTTTTGAGTACAGGTCTCTAGAGAAGTGGGTGGTATCTTTGGCACTTAACCACATTATACAATCTTTTGAGGAAAGGCAGAGGAATATAATAATGAGCAAGTGGGAGGGGGATAAATAACTAATAAATCAAAGAAAAGATGATGATGATGATGATGATGATGTAATAATTGCAGAAATAAAAATAAACATTACCTCATGAATTCCAAAGTGAGCATAGGAATCAAAGTAATAATCCCTGGATGTCATCTCTTCTGGATTGATGAGCTTTGCCATCTTGCCTCGGCCTGGGCAGCTTGGTTGCAATGGGACATGTATAACAGATTGAACTGGCTTTGGAACAACAGTAGGCTGAGGAGGCTGGGATGGGATAGGGCAAACCTATGAAAATATAGAATATTATTAAAAGGCACCATGAAAAGAAAACATTTCTCTCCATGTCTAGCATAGTGATATCATTGTAAGTAGCCAGGAGATAGTAAAACCAAAGACATCTGGGGTATCATAAGTGAAATTTAGGCTGCCTTCTGTTCCTGGCTCTTTAACTTATTTGCTGTGTCTTGGAAAATTTCCGTAATGGTTTTTTCTTTGATGTTCCTCTGCATACAGTTACATCAGTGCAAAGTAATGGCAAATTATTGGTGTTGGCTGAAGTGGGTGACTCCAAATATTGACACAAAGCAGTTAAGAGCTAGGTTTTCTCCTTTAGTGTCTTTTTCTGTCAAACTGCCACAGCTTT
The DNA here is from genome assembly GCF_964199755.1 of Larus michahellis. Lineage (NCBI taxonomy): Eukaryota > Metazoa > Chordata > Aves > Charadriiformes > Laridae > Larus > Larus michahellis. The sequence goes on along the minus strand of NC_133896.1, from coordinate 78,060,877 downwards.
GTAAGAGGTAAGTTGTAATAAATAAATAGTTCCCCTGCAAAGAAGAGGTCATAATCAAATGATTTTGAACACAGTGTTGTCGACAAGGACAGGATTCACAATCGATTCTCTATTGCCAGGTAATGTATCTGGCTGTATTAATGAGGTAGGTCTGAGAATATTCACAATATCTGAAAGTCTCTGACATTATCTGAAAGACACTCAGCTTGTCCAGAAAGCACTGTAGGAAGCCGTGTGGGATATGTGATCCCTTAATTTAGTTTCCTGTTCTTGGGAGATGCAGGTGTTACCAACACCCCCTGGCCCACTGCACTTCATTTTTCCTTGCATATTGCATCTCCAACACCAAAATTCCAACAAAGCCAGAATGCTCACACCCCCTGGACTCAAATTTGATACCTGTAGCATCTAAGACAGAAGACAGAATGTTGCACAAACATAAGACACAGGTCATGGTCTTGCCCGTAAGTACCTCTCTATCTTTCATCCTTAACATGAAGCAAAATGCTGAAAACTGAGAAAGACTGAACAAGATGCTACAGCTTCACATGTGCACTAAGTCACCTGCAAATTATGGGTCAACGACTTCATATATTAAGAAGGTCGATCCAACTTAAAATATGTCATCTCCTCTTGCAATTTTTTTTAAAATTTTCAGATATAGTAGATTCCCAGTGAGGACTAGATTTGCCTGAATGGCTCCTAGATACTTTTATAAAGTTGACTCTGTATCTTCTATCGCTTGATACTGCGAGATGACAACCCCTGTACTGTCTCTGAATAGCATCAATTAGCCGAGTTTAGTTTACTTCAATATAAAAGAAAACCAACACATTTTTTCCCTTGTTTATTTGAAGATTGAAATGTGTCATCTTTTGATGGGTTCTTTGGTCCATCTGTGAAAAATGAATACTAGTGATTTACGTTCCTGTAACACCTTTGTCTCCAAAGATCCAGAAGTGCTTTATTTATAGGGTTTTTTCTGTTTCTGATGTTTTTGACTTTATCATCTCACCCAGTTCACCTCCTACCCAGAATACAATTGTTCTCAATTGGTATTTGTATTTCTGTCCTGTCTAATTTTAAAATGTCCATCTGCAGTAATTTTTCTTAAGAGACTATTTCATTGCCTGTCCACTGCAAGCAACACCTTGACAGCTCATTCCAAATGACAGCTCTTACAAATTTAATCCTGATATTTTTAATCACATATTTGAGGTTATATCCTAACACATTTCTCCACTGGTGTACACACTATCAAATTTTTGCTGTTACCTCGCCCTGTAACCCCTTCTGTATTTGTCTGCTGGTTTACAAAGACTTAAACTGTAGATGTTTGGAATTTTGTTTTAATTTAATATGAACTCTGTAAGGTCTTACCCTTTTCTCATAAATCTCGTCTCCACATCATTTTACAAGCGAAATATGTAAACATAACAGTCATTGAACTCTTCACTCTTTTCCTGTCTTAGGTAAGAAGGTCTCCAGACACAGGATAATACATCACAGGCAATTGCTCAAAAGCTACCTACTGTGTAGAAGATCTGTCAGTTTTTGTAAATGAAACCAAAGGGATATTAACATTTCTGTTGCTGTCAAAATACAAATTCAGATGTGGTTTGCTGTACAACAGAAAGCACTTTCTACAGGAAAAGAGACTAGTCTTGAAGATGAATCTTCTGTCTGGGTCCCAAGCAGTGTCAGTTCCACTCCTGGCTGCATGGAATTTGTCTAGACAGGATCATGAGAACAAGGGTTATTCTGACTAAAGATACAGAATGAAACTAAATTCAGCAACTCAGGCTAGGAAAGTTGTCTGAATGGTTTTGTTTGCTGTAAAGGAATTTACATTGTTATCTCACAGTCTGCAAGACAGATGAATTCTGATACAGCCAAGGAGTGGCAAGATAACTTCTATTAAGCTATTGAGGCGGTATTAGACCCTTTGACTCACAGTACTTTTCAGGTTTCTGTAAAGTACCTGAAGACTTACTGCTCTCAACGGTCCATCTACATCTCTGCCAGACAGTACATATCCCATGTTGCTGAAGAAGTAGAAGCCTATTAGGTCTGCTTCTCAGCTGTCTTAGTTTGTAGCCAAGAAGCCTGTGGTAAAATGTGTTGATGGTGGTTGTGTCACAATGTTAGGGTGTGAATACCATTAGGTCCTGCCCTGTCCATCCAGTGCTATGGGTATCATAGCCTCATGCAGAAGGGGTAATAGAAAACCGGATAGGGGTGGTGATCTTCTCAGCCAGCAGCACTCTGTCACAGGGACCTTAAATTAGCTGCTTCAGGCATATTAACACAGACCTTTCAAATTAAATGATATAATTTTTTGCAGCATCTGTAATACCCACTGCTGTAATTTCTGGGTGTAGCACTGTAATTCTGAATCTCCAAGGCAAGATCACAATTACAAGAATAATTTTGTGAACAGGGCTCAGGTAATCCCTCTGTCATAGATTTGCTATAGATGCTGTGAACAATTTCAGTCAAGAGTAACTCATGTCTTATGACAACAAATACCTGGGGAAACATACAAACACAGCAGACAATTACAAACTAAAGAATTGTAATGAAAGCTATTATTTGTATCAGGAACAATAAAGTCTTCAGGCGTATAGCTCTGTGCTTGCCAAACTAGAAACAACTAAGCTTTTAGGGATATGGTATAACTACTTCAGGAGAAAACATGCCTCCAAGAGAAAAGCTATCATGGAAAGACTGCTTCCTGTATTCTTTCCAAAACCGAAAAGAATCCTTGACATGATTTACAAGCTTAGCACATATATACCGTACCTGTCAGAAAAAAACCTCATCTTCTCATTAATTCCGGAAAAGGGAAAGTATCTGGGGGTAAACTTCACATCAATGAAAAGAATCTAACAAATTCTATCTGGATAACCCATGTTTATTACAAATACAGATTCCAGGCTAGCTGCACATAGTTCCAGAACACTGGCCACTGCTAATGAAGATGAAGTCTGAAAGAATGCAAGCGGTTGCCTCAGAATGCATTCACCACTGTGCTAAACATGCAGCACTATTTTTCCATCTCCCATTTGCTACTGAAGATAGAGTTGGAGGGTCTGAAGGATCTGAGAAGCAATCTTTTTCTACCATTGCTATAGGACTTCAGTCCTCCTGCTCTGTACCATTTCAACACTTAAATCAAAGGAAATTAGGGAAATATCTTCCTACTTTTAAAAATTAAATAAAGTTTCTTTCCTCTTTGTAGACAAGGTTGGTAGATTACAGATACATCAAAGGTATTAGCACAGGACCACTTTTTAAAAAGCTTTGAATTCTTACAAAAGGGAAGATTCATAACTCTCATTCATTTCTCAAACTCTCACATCTGAACATCTTGACATAAGTTTCTAAAACAAATATAGGTGACTTTCAGACATGTGGAGTTGCCCACAAGCATCAATGGAAACTGTTGAAATTCTTCTTCCTTGACAACTGCTTCTAAGTCAACATGGACTTATGAGGCTATCTGGATGTACAATTCCCATGATACAAGAGAGAACTGGGTATTCAAAAATTACAGGCTATTTTGAAAATGAGCCTTTTATATATATCCATCTGCCTACAGAGAAGAAGCTGGTGAAATAAGCCTAACTCATTTTTTTAGAAGGTTTGTGACAAAAGCTGAGGTGTAGAGTAAAAATAAACTTGAATTTCAATGTTCGTTTCTTGATATTACTATGGAGACGCAGCGCTGAAGGTTAAAATTCCAATCCTTGTAAAACTGTTGTTCAAGCTGCAGCACTTTATCCTTGGCAAATTCTTAGCTATTTATGATATTTTTATGGCATTGAAGAGGTTACCAATAGCCTCTGTCTGGAAATGCATACCATTTCATTAAGAAACTACACTCATTAAGAATGGAATTATAGTTTAATATGATTAAATTTCAGTATTCTCTTATTTATAAACAAATGTTTTTTATCATATCTGAATTTTGATTATACTTATTTCTTGGGCCAGACAGCTTTCTGTGTCAGAACGACTAGAACAGAATATGCCTAGCACCATTTTCATTAGTCTGAATTTAATAATCCACACCTTTACCATGCAAGCAAGCATGCAAGCATCACCTGTTAGGCACTGATCATAGTCCCAACAATACAGCTTCTTCCTGCTGCACATATAAATGCATAGCCAAATATAAGAGGTATGTGGTATCCTCCTGCCAAAATTTAGGCTTACTTCTACAACAGCTTATCGGACGTCATTACACAGTGGTACAGGCTAAAACCCGCTGCGACTCCTTTATCTTTTGCCCTTTTGAAAGAAGTCTTTGTCACAGGTTTGTGGGAGCAGATCTTAAGCGATGTTTGGATTGAGCAAAGAATCTGCTCCTCACCTACACGCCGAGGAGACCAGGTCCAGTGCAGTTAAGTCCGCACTGGGAAAGGGAATGGCGGCAAAGAGAGCCGGCAAAGGGGCTTTTTGGGGGGCTTTTCGAAGCCCGGAGAAGCGGCTGGCCTGTGCCGGGAACCGGCAGCTGGTGGGCGGGCGGCTGAGGAGCCGTGGGCGGAGCCAGCACCCGCGGCGGCAGATCTAAACGAGGTGTACCCGCCGAGACCATTCCCCCCTCGGAAAAGAAGCCCTTCGGGAGCGCCCTGAGCAAGCAAGCAGGGAGCGGGCGTCGCTCAGGGTGTCACCCGGCAGCACCGCGGCAAGGGCGGGCTCCCTGGGCGGGCAAACGGGGCGCGGGCACAGAAGTCCGATGGCAGCAGTTGGCGTGAGAGCGCCGAGAGACAGCCCGCTCGGCCAGGAAGCAATGGCATCCGCTCGGAAGAAGACCGCGGCGTCCGTGAGCTCTGCACCCACCGGTTCTGGTGCAGCTTCCCAGCCGGAGCTCTCGTGGGAACCTGCTGCCACCCCGACATCGGAGCTCCTCCGCTTAGTGATGGAGCTCGGGGAGGAGGCAAGCAGGCTGAGGGCCATCAGGGAATGCGAGAGAGAGACAGATGCTCCCGTGGTAGAAACCTGGCAGACAGACAGAGCCCCTGCTACAGAGAACTCTCTGTCCTCTCTCCGCCCGACTGAATGTGTGGCTTGGGGGACAGGGGCCAATGACAAGAAGTTCCTGCCCGGCGCAACAGGCGCTGCAGTCGCATCTGCCCAGTGACTACCCCACCTTCCCAGATGCCATTGCATAACAGGTACAGTGCTCTGCAAGGGCAACTGGACAATGATGAGGATGATAGTTCTTCCAGCTTAGAGGTGTCATTGCGGTCTAGTCGGACCACCATGCATCAAAACCTCTGCAGTAAAGAATAAAAGATGGGTCATCGTCACAGGTGACTCACTACTGAAGGGAGCGGAAGGCCCTATATGCAGACCAGACCCACTACACAGGGAGGTCTGCTGCCTCACAGGGGCCCAGGTTAATGATGTAAAGAAGAAGCTTCCTTCCCTAATATGGCCCTCATATTATTACCCCCTTTTGATCTTTCAGGTAGGCAGTGATAAGGATGGAAGAGAAGGCTCCAGGGAGACCTTATAATGACCTTCCAGTACCTAAAGTGGGCCTACAGGAAAGATGGGGAGGGACTCTTTATCAGGGAGTGATAGGAAGAGGGGTAATGGTTTTGAACTGAAAGAGGGTAGATATTAGAAAGAAATTCTTTACTCTGAGAGTGGTGAGGTACTGGAATAGGTTGCCCAGAGAACTTGTGGATGCCTCATCCCTGGCGGTGTTCAAAGCCAGGCTGGATGGGGCTTTGTGCAACCTGTTCTAGTGGGAGGTGTCCCTGCCCATGGCAGAGGGATTGGAACTAGATGATCTTTAAGGTCCCTTGTAACTTGAACCACTCTATGATTCTTTCTACTTGCTCTAAGTTTATTAAGCTAACTGGCTTTTGTTACATGTGTAATGTGTGGCCTCCAGACTAACTATACTGTATGAACAGTAATGAAGATGGAGGAAGAATCATAGAATCGCAGAATGTGTTGGGTTGGAAGGGACCTTTAAAGGTCATCTAGTCCAACCCCTGTCTAGGCAGAGCTCAAAACTAAGTTAGGAGATGAGGGCGTAAAGAGCACATCATAGAATAATTTGGGTTAGAAGGGACCATAAAGATCATCTAGTCCATCTGCCTGGTAATGAGCAGGGACATCTTCAACTAGATCAGGTTGCTCAGAGCCCCGTCCAACCTGACTTTAAATGTTTCCAATTGAAATCTACCCTCTTTTAGCTTAAAAACTTACAGCTCAAACTGTTACCCCTTGTCCTACTGCAACAGATCCTGCTAAAAAGTTTGTCCCCATCTTTCCTATAAGCCCTCTTTAAGTACTGAAAGACCACAATAAAGTCTCCCTAGAGCCTTCTCCAGGCTGAACAACCCAAACTCTCTCAGTCTGTCCTCATAGGAGAGGTGTTCCATCCCTCTGATTGATTATTTTTGTGGCCCTCCTCTGGACCTGCTCCAACAGGTCCATGTCTTTCCTGTGCCGATGGCTCTAGAGCTGGACGCAGTGCTCCATGTGGCATCCAGGTTGGCTTTCTGGGCTGCAAGTGCACATTGTTGCCTCATGTCCAGCTTTTCACCCACCAGCACCCCCCAAGTCCTTCTCCTCAGGGCTGCTCTCAATTCCTTTGATTGTATTGATACCAGGGGGGTTGCTCTAACTCAGGTGCAGAACGCTGCACTTGGCCTCATGAGGTTCACATGGGCCCACTTCTTGAGCTTATCCAGGTCCCTCTGGATGGCATCCTGTCAACCATACCACTCAGCTTTGTGTCATCTGCAAATTTGCTGAGGGTGCACTCAATCCCATTGTCTATGTCATTGATGAAGATTTAAATGGTACTGGTCCCAATAAAGACCCTGAGGGTCCATGTTTACTTGCAGGAAACAACATTTCATTAGCTTCCCTTCTCATGGAAAAACCTTTTTATATCAAGGATGTGAAGTTCACAAGGAGTGCAAAATGGTGAGAAATGGCTTCCAACGGAGATCAGGTGAGCCAAACATTCAACCGCAAACAGACATTACTGCTTGTAAACCAGGATGTTATATATATCTGCATTAGGTACATGTTTTCAGGAAGCAGGGCCTTCAAAGACCAGTAAAGTATGTTTGTCTTTTGTTCTGGATTTTATTTTTCTTAGTGGAGGCTTTATGTTATGGTATTTCTCAAAATCAGAATGAAATTGCCAGTTCCTCAGCATCTATAAATCTACTTTTTGCTTGATAAAAATTAGGCTCAGTTTATTTTAAATTGCATATAACTAGGAGTTCAATGCAACTGCAAATCTCTCTAAACTCTGAAACTGCAAATCTAGCCAGACAGACTCTGTAAGAAAAGTAGGAGAGAGAACTGGTCCTTAAGACTGCTTACTTTGAAGCTACTCCATTTTCAGGCACTTCAAAGTGAAGTGCTGCTCTGAACTTTCTACATGGAGTGTAGAAAATAATAAATACTTAAAGGGTGGGTGTCAGGAGGATGGGGCCAGGACCTTTTCAGTGGTGCCCGGGGACACGACAAGAGGTAATGGGCACAAACTTGAGCATAGGAAGTTCCACCTAAACATGAGGAGGAACTTCTTTACCCTTGAGGGTGGCAGAGCACTGGCACAGGCTGCCCAGAGAGGTGGTGGAGTCTGTCTCTGGAGACATTCAAAACCCGCCTGGACGTGTTCGTGTGCAACCTGCTGTAGGTGACCCTGCTCTGGCAGGGGGGTTGGACTAGATGATCTCCAGAAGTCCCTTCCATCCCCTACCATTCCGTGAGTGTCTGAAATGCCAGATGAACCTGTCATAGACAAACCTGTCCATTTATTATCAGCAGGAAATTCACTGTCCTTTACAGACAAATATAGGTTACAGTACATTACAATTGCTACATGTTATCCCTAAGATATTGGTGATAGTAAAAATATTGTGAAAACAGAGGCACATTCTGAAGTTAAAGGCTCTGTTGTTTGCTTTAGAATAAAGCCTCTGTCCAGAACAACTGAGACTGAGCAGTCATACAAGGAACTTGATTATACATTAAGTGTCCAAATCCTCAAAAAGTCAAACTAAAAGATGCAAGCAGGTCTTCAGTATGAAAAAGGCATGGTTGGCATACCTAGGCTGCATCAGAAATAACACTGAGTAGCAACAAAGAATGCAAAGAACACAAAGGTTTGCAAATCTGTTATTTGTTGTTTGAAAGTTAAAAAGGATTTTAGATAACTAAAGGTAAGTACAACACAGGAACTGTGATACCTTTGTGGATCTGACCCAGTACTATATACTGTCAAGATTATTAATGGGGACTATCTACTGGGGAAAAGACAGAAGCTTAATGACAGGTCACAAATTAAGCAAGCAATTTTCCAGTTGGGTATAAGGGAATAATTCTTCCCCCTAAGAGAGATTAAGCACTGAAAGAAGTGCTTAGAAGGTCTGTGGGGTCTCCAACCTTGTAGACTGCAAAACTCAGATGGAGAAGGTCCTTGGCAGCCTGATCTACGTTTAAAGTTATCTCTTATCTGAGCAGGATGCTGGACTAGATGATCTCAAGAGGTCTCTTCCACCCATATTATTCTATGATAGTAAGATACAGACAGTTATATTTCTACTATGCAGGAGATACAGGTGGCAATGGCAAGATAAACTTATAAACCTGACCCTAGTGTAGATTATGGGGTGGGTTATAAATCTGGGTTTATAGATTTATACACACAATAGGAAAAGAACCTGTTTTCATGAGATTAAATAATACACTATAAGAAGAACATGAGGACATGACGCTCTGGAGTGAAAAGCTTTTGAAGCTACATGTAACAGAACTGGACTGAAACGATAGGAAATGAGATGACAGAATGTAACAACATGAGTGATGCTAAGTATCTAGCATTTGTAAAAGTCTGAGCAGTTCTAGACCTTTCCATGTGCCAGTGCAGGTACTAAAAATGTGCTTCATCCAATCTGCCTTCTTGCCCGCTTACTGCACATTAAAGCGCAGCTTCGGTACAGCAGCAAAAAAACAGGCGACAAATTGTAGTTATGGATGCTGACATTTAATTGAAGTTGTGTTTCTTTTTATAAAGATGGAGATTTTGAAATGCATGTAGAGTAGAAGGTTAAGTGCAGGGCATGAACAGTCCTAGTTCAGCACAGAACTGAAGGCCATAGGAGAGAAATGCATTACTATTAACTGAAATTTACTCTTTGCAAAGTACCTCATGAAATGATAGCAAAACATTATTTAAAAAGTGCTGAGAGGTATCTTTCTTTAGGACAAGGTTGCATTTTTATTATCTTTGGCATGTGATAGACCTAATGTCTATTATTTTTTTAGATTTAATGTCACAGACTTAAATGCAACACTTCCTTGGTTTATAAGATCGCTGTTACAAGGAACAGCTGGAGAAATGCCTTGAGAAATTCCCCTATATTATGTAGAGCAGATGGTCTATCATTAGACTCTGTTGCCCATCTGTTTGTTTGAAGCCCCTTAAGCCTCATGAGGAGTGAGCTAAGTTGCACGGTGAGGAGTTTCTCAAGTGTTGGCTAAAGTATCAAAACTGCTCCTATTGTGAGTCAGACAGTTTTGAAGCTTCAGCTCGGCAGGGAATTGTGTTTTAGAACTGTTGCCCTCTGGTGGATAATATTAAAAGTGAAGTACACCTGGCAGATGGCTAAATTCATTCTTCATTTCATCCGGTAGAGACCTTTGCCGGTGGTCTAGGGGCACCTAGAAGGTGGCCCTTCTCTGGTTGCAGTGCTCCAACAGGTCCGTGTCTTTCCTGTGCTGAGGGCTCCAGAGCTGGACACAGTACTCCAGGTGGCATCTCATGAGAGTGGCAAAGAGGGGCAGAATCACCTCTCTTGACCTGCTGGCCACGCTTCTTTTGATGCAGCCCAGGATATGGTGGGCCTTCTGGGCTGAAGCGTGTGGATAGATATAGTATATGGATATGTACAGCATATGGATTTGTTACAGTGTGATGGTCTCTGTCACAAGTCAAGGATCTGAAAAGCAGAGAATTAAATAAAGGAGAATTTTAAAACTCATGAAGGAGGCAAGGTGTGATGTTCTGTGGCTAGATGTTCTGCGGTTTTGTTTCCATTCTTCAGTATAATTAGGAATGGAAGAGGTGGATATACTCAAGCACACTGGTAATTTTGACAAAAGATGGACACCTATAACTAAATCTGTCAGGCTGAGAAATAAAGGCTAGACCACCAGGGCTATGGTGTTTCTGAGAGACATTCCAGACTTCTCAGACTTTTTCTGGCTCAGTACCATATATCAGGACACTTATGAACGGCATGCTTTCTAACAGACCTCTTCTGAATTTGGTACCTCGCTAAGGAGTATGGGCTTTTGGTTGTTGTGTGTTACAGCAGCCTTTCTCCTGTTCCAGAATCCAGTCTGAAAAGTTGGCTCTGGTGTGTAGATCAGAGCAACACAAATTGCAACCAGCAGCCTCATAAGGCCAGTGGCTCTCATAGGTTGCAGCTTCTGGTCTCATACAGATTTACAGCTACATCTGGCACGGTAATACTGCAAGTTCCTGCTTTCCACTGGGGCATCCCTTTTAAGGATTCATGAAAGGCAAATAAAACCAAATGATGAAAAAAAAAATTCCCTCCTACCTTCCTATTGTTTTAAGCCTCTGCTTTTCTGACTAAAGAAGGTGAGAATTTCATTTAATTTCATCATTCTTCATTCATTTGGTAGAAGCTGAGACATTACAGTAGTGAAAAACAGGAAGGTGCCTTAAGGAGTGGTCCTCAGCCTATCAGTGTTGACTGAGGGAAATTCTGATATCATCATAAGAATTTAAAATTAAAAATTGGGGTCAACTGTGAGAGCTAAGAATGTTATTGCCAGCCATATGTTACGTAATTGGTATTACTTCTATCAAAATCTGAAGTGCACCTAATACCTAAAATAGCCATTAAAGGCCAGGGAGCACTTAAACTGACTGACCACCATAGAATACTTTTCCTTCTCTTCCATTCAATTATGCAGAAAAAAAGCAGTGGGTATAAACTATGTTGTATGTCTTCCTGCAACAGATTTTCCTTCTGAGATTTCTGGTTTTCAGGAATTTTGACTCTTCTCTTTGCAGCACTACTTCCAAAACTCTCTAGAACAAAAGCAATCAAGATGCACAGATATAGGAAGGTGAAACAGCCTGCTGTTCTGACAGGGCTATTAGAGACTTAGCTTTTACAGTAGTTCAGAGGGAAGGTTTGAGGTATGTCTATTGCCTGTCTATTCTTGAAAGTGACAAAAGAGGAAAAGCTGATAGCAGAATCTTCCATTTGAATTAGGCTATAGCCCCTGGGAAATAAAGAGCTTTTCCAAGTTTAGTGTCATTTTATTTCTGATTTGCCTTTCATGGAGTTGCACAAGGGTAAGAGATATCTCTGCATTAATAAAACGCATCAGGTCTTCCAGCTGATTTTAAAATATTGGTCACAAACTCAAGGAATCTAAAAATAAACCATATCAATTTCATTCCTGGGCATTCATTGGAGAGTCACCTCTATATTTAGTAATGACAATTGTTAATATTAAATACTCACTACTTGCACTGATACTGATATTTTAGTGTCCCATCTGGCTTGATCGGGCAAGCACTTCGATACCACCAAGTGACACTCAGCTATGTTGTGCTCTTCAGGGGCCAAACTCACACTACCACTTCCATTTCCCATGATCAAGTTTGGCATAGCAGAGTGAGAAGGTTGTGAAGGTATCATGTTGCTGGAACAGCAACAGCTTAAACTAGTTGTTAGTCTTTCCCTTCCCCTTGTAATCTGCAATGCAAATAGTCAAATAGCACCAGTCTCGCCTCATTTTTTGAGACAGGATGGAAACCCTCAAATTTATGTGTGGCTGTCTGAGTGGAGTCTTCAAGTCCTGTCAATCCAGCACTAGTTCTAGGGTGCCTGGGTAGTGATGCAGTAGCTGGAACAAGGGTAATAGCTCGTCCTGTGTGCACATGAACACTGGTAGTTCAAGGTTCCTAGTGAGTGATGTTCTCTGCTGCTGGGGTAGATTTAGCACTTTGTAATCGAATAGGATGAAGAAATTGTTCCATGCTGTGTTTCCCTGGGAGTAGGTCAAAGCCTATATGGTTATTCAGCAAGTCATGATTCAGTTCTTCCTCCTCCTATAATGTGGGGCTCAATAAATAATGACGCAGTATTCTAGGACTGCCTTTGCACAAACTAGTTGGACTAGCTGGGAGGAGGATCTAGGTTTATCACTGCTCTGCCCTTGTTGGCCCCTTCCCTTCTGTATGTGCATCAGAGGGGACTCATTAGTGTCACTTTCTATCGTGTTGCTCACAGTGTAGATAGACTGCACTGGCAAATAAAAAGACTGCCCTTTCACTTCTCTGCAGCATCCAAGGCCCTGTAAAAGAAGCTTCGATAATGTGTGGTGGGTCACCCGAGTAAGCTGACATAACTCCACGTAAATTCTGATTTACAGACTATTTATCATCATGGCTATGAAGCCATTAATGGTGCATAGGGATCTACAGTCAGAATGTTAGGGGCCTGTTAACAGATGGTAGTTAGCTGTATTTAAGGATGACTAGGCAATTCAGCTCTTTCTGTGAAGAAAAAAAAAAAAAGAATATAATTTTAAGGACAAGGTGATTTTCTGGGGCATGAAACGCTAGCTTTGGTAGCAGTTGTCTTCATTTTGTGATCAACTATAAGCCAGGTAACACATGCTACTGTTATCTGGAAGCAGTGAGCTGAAATGTAAATGTGACTGATGATTTTTATTCATTTCCAAGTGAAGACAGATATTCATGTGCCAGATTACTTTAAAATTCCTCACATCACAAGGCACGGCTTGTTGTAGAAATAGCAACAGAAGTTTTTCCTAAAACTTGTACTGAAAATACCAAAGTTGAATGCAGTGAAGAGGAAGAATTTGTTGTGGAACCTTGCGTAAAGAGTTATGAAGCTACAAAGCCAGAGATGTATGAACTTCCCATTATGATTTTCTTATTGGTTGCTACTATCAACCTATGCAGCAGCAACCAATAAGAAACCAGGATTCTTCCTACACAGAACCAGTTTCCAGTGATGTACAAATAAATAACAAGTGATATACCCCCTTATGAGAAACTCCTCAAGATGGACACAAAATGGAAAGGAAACAAAAATAGCTCGGTACTTCAAAGCTACTTTACATCACCCTGGAAAGTGCATGAAAATCTGCTGAGAAAAGGGAGGGGGCTACAGCCCCCATTATCAATACGTTTCTTGTAGGGGAAGTAGCTGTACCACTAGACAGCCTCTTCCCCACCCCATCATCATCTTGACTGACTCTCTAGTGACATAGAGAACAAGAACCAGAAAGTGCTAATCAACTACAAAACCAGTTATTTTTAGGCCCTTTCTCAGTATCAGGCGGTAAGCTGAAATTCACATGAAAAAGTAGAGCTGTGCTATTTTTAGAGGCTAATTACTAACAAAAATAACCAGAGTATTCTAGATGTACAAATTATTTTCTTAAATTAGCAGAAAAGTTAATGGAAGCTCTCCTCTGCTTAGCAAATTTCTAATGCACTGATGCCTGAAAGTCACTTTGCATCTGATATCCCAGTCATTCTCTTCGCCTCTTCACTGAGCTTCAGATATTTCACAACAGTTCCAGGAAGACATTATATGCTATAGGCTTTACTGAGCTTTAGGATGGGGGAGGGGAAAAAAATTTCCAATTGATCACCTACTCCATGTCCTAGCCAAACTTTTGATCAGTGTAGTTTCAGATGTAGTTCAGCTCTAGAGGAGGTCTCTGCTAAGAGGTATCCAGGTTTATCCATTATTACTTTTTAACCTCAGCAGGATAAATGAGGACAGAAAGAAGATCAAGACTGAGAAATGGCAGCACCTGAGCTCAAGTGCCAGAGAAAATCAGCACACTGATTTACAGTTCAGTGCAGCTTCAGAACCACCAGCAAACAGGCACCAACATTTAATAGAAATCCCATATTTGGCACTTTCATTTGTCAATTAGCAAAAAATAGTCTGTTTCCCTGCACAGAGCAAACTTTGCCACTTCCTTTGGAGCTGTAGCTCACTGGATCTTAATATGTTATAGCACAGATTTTATCTTTATTACCTGTCATAACCAGACAGACAGGTTTTTTGTTCCCTGTATTGATTTTAAGTCCATGTCACTGAGTGACTTTGGAGTCAGCCATCTCTTAGCGTGAGTTGTTAGAGTATTGCATCCTCTTGTGACTGTCTAAACTCCTACAGGTGGAATGGGACTCTCTGAATGAAACCCTACAATGAAAGAAGGCTCACTGGAGATGGTCAAAGGGAGATGTGCACATGAAACTCGGAGAATAATGCAGGGTGTGACTGACCACAGCTGTTGCAAAGAAGCTGACATTATCTCAACACAAAGAGGACTAAATGGTGGCCTTTGTTTCAAATAAGCAGCTATCAACACTTGAGTGGATCAGCTGGTGGTTTAAATATTTCTCCCTGAGTTCATTAAAAGAGTGTGAATATCTCCCTGAGTTAGCCAGGCTTGCGTGGGGGAAGTTGAACAACTAACAGAATAATTTCAATGAGAGTGTTGTCCCAAAGCACACTTTGGGACAACAGCAATGGACTTGGGCTGCTTTCAACTCACATATTGCTTCCTGATGACTAGAGACACCCAGCATTATGACAGTGAGCATATTACAAAAACTAGTAATGGGAATCACATTGGTGTTATGATTGAACTGTAACTCGAATTCCTATATTTTGCTAAGTGTAACTTACATTTGTATTGTGTTTTCAGTGTATTTTGTATCACTCTACTAAATCAGAAATCCTATGTAACATAACTGTCTTCAAATAAGACATTAATAAGACGTTCGATATTTAACGTTAAACCGTCCATGCATGGAATATCTAAAAGAAACTGGTGGAGAGAGTATTGGACTCTAACACCTATCTGTAACTAGTATTTTCATTTGTAATCATTGGAATAAAATTCTTGTGAGGACATTCAAAGCTTTATTTTTACCAGATGCGAAGGGCCCTTTTACTGGACGTGAAGGAAAAAATCATTGGGCGAAAACTGGCAGAAAGCCTTTAACTTGTGCTCAAGAGCCCTAACTGCTAAAACAAAAATAGTAGCTTTTCTGCCTCACAAGCATGGTTAAGTGAATGGCGGGAGGAAAGTTATGAATCTATTCTCTCTTGGGCACTTGTAAGTTCAGGAAGACACTTCCCCTTAAGATTTACAATGAAGAGTGCATCTTCTTTTCCCTCTCCAGGCTTACTTTGGAATGAGACTGTATGAGTTTTATACTGAATGGTTTCAGGTTAGTTAAAATATCACAGTCTACCTTGAACCACCTCCATTGCTATTCATTAAGGGGCTGTCTCTATCCTGGCTTTTGCTGTTACCATTTGCTTTCCCTTTCTTGCTGTTGCCATTTTCATAAGGGGTTGGGTGTTTTGTCTCAGTCTTCCATTGGTGCTGATTCATAAGGCAGCATATGTTACTGTGTGCTGACAGCGTGTGCATGCTGGCTAAGGCTGAATGGAAACCCTTGCCTGATTTATGTAGACAATGTAGAATGCTTTGTCCACAAAATCCAACCTGTGACTATCCTGACAGTTGTCAGTGCCTCTTTGCAACAAGCAACTGCTACTTGCACCACACCGTGTCGGCTGAAGCTGAATCCTTCCTGCACGTCTCAGGCATGCAAGTGCAGCCTACATTCCGCTATGCCATTTCTGTAGCTCCCACACACCCTTTCATGCTTTTCTGTTGACATCCTGTGTGGGTCCTGATTCCTCCTTCTTGTGAAAAGCTTTGTCTCTGCCTAGTGCATTCACTAGAGCACAAGGGCAGCAAGAATTGCATGTACATGCAAGAGTGGATCATCTTCCCCTTTACTTATGCAGTAATAGAGAAGTAATTCAAATGATTGGTGTAGAATCACTACAGACTGAAGAAGCATTGTCACTTAGAAGAACTGTAGAGCAAAACGGAAATTACTAGAGACAACATGAGCAGAAAATGCAACTGACAGTAGAAAGACCTGTGTAACTGGGCTTCTGTTCAAAATAGTCTTGCATTGATACTGTGTAAATCAGTTGATTACCATAAAGACTGATGTTCTCTGATTAAAGTGCTTCTGACCTGTGATTTGCGCTGATTCATGTGACTTTTCTTAACCTGAAAAGCTTAGAGTGAATCTCAGCTTTACAAAGGTTTTTACTATTCACAGTTGTCAAGAAACCTTGAAAACACTCAGTAAAAGTTTCTGAGTACTGAAAGGCCTATAAAAGGAATGCACTGACGCAAATTCAGTGTCTTTTTTTAGCCAGGCTTATCACCTTTCCACATACAAAGTTGGCATTATTGTTCTTTAGCCACAGTATGCGCACAGCATGATGTACAGCAATGCAAAATTCTTTATTGCACCAGCCCCATCTGTGTTCCAGTGGTGGAACAGGCCTTCAGTTTCTCTTGCCTTGTGACGTGCTCAAGGATAGGCCAAAGGAAAAAAAAAATCCATCAAAATCTGTGCATTGTCTAAGAGGTCTGTGAGCAAAGGATAGGACTGAAATTTTTGCTTGCTAGTTTTCTGAACATTAACATGATTTAAGGAATAGGAAAAAAAAAAACAGAAGAGAGAAAAAAAAAATAGAAGTAAAAATAGTGTTTCCCTATAGCCTGCTGCTGGCCATGTCACTGTATTCAGATCTGCCAAAGCTGATTTATCTTTTTCATGAATCTCAGGATCACAAGAACAGCATTTGACTCACTCCAGTACTACTCATACCTCATTCCCAAGAAAGAAACCTCTTTCCCAGCCTGTCTAGTGGTGGTTGTTGGAAGCTACAATAAGTTAACATGGAGAGTGGGAGAAGATTCAAGGTTTTATTGATGTGGAAAGGTGCTTTTTTTTTTTTCCTTTTTGGAACATATCAAGCCTCTTGGGATCCTGTTTCTTTAAATATTTCTCCTGTTCATGGAATGACTGGCAGCTGAGTGGGATAAAGGAGAAGAAGAATCAGCTCTCACTTCTGAACTGGCAGCACATTCAGAATTAATTGGGAGGAAGAGCTTTCTGACAGGAAGAAGATTCTAAAAACGTGAAAAGCAGAAAAAAATGGGATTTTCCATAGGACTATGAATCAGGGGAATATGTTTTCAGGAATGTCATACAAATGAAAAAACACTGTGTTTTGTGTCTTAATATTACTGAAGGTTGGCAGCTGAGCCACTCTAGGCTCTGTCAATGATCCATAGAAAGAAAGAGGATTCTTTTAGGTATGATTCGGGTTTGAGATGGGCAGAGTTGCCATTCAGAGGTGTTTGTCTCTGTTGATTAGACAGGACAAGTAGGCCACCAACTCAGACATCTTGTTAAAGCATTTGAATTTATGTGAGCAGAATCCAGGTCCTAGTTCACCCATGTAAAGTAACATAATAACAATAGAAAATAATAAAGATTTGTTGATCCAATGATAGATAACATCAAGACCCTAACCAATGAGTTGTGCATATTTGTTAAAATAGCATGGAAAACAAATTACTGCCATCAAGAAGATCCCAATAAAGTGACTTGAATAACTCTTGAACCTTTTCAGGAACTTAAATATTGCAAAAGGCTTTTAAAAGTGGGTTTTCTTGAGATACTGAATCACTGGAGGTAAAACCATTCAGCACCAATTTAAAAACAGTGCTTACTTTTCTCCTTTTACTGACAGCATAGTAATTTTCAGCAGAACTCTGAAGCGTGATGCGAGTCAGAGGAATGCACTGTTCTGCCACCAGCAGCACAAGTGACACAAATTGTACATCACAAGGAATAAGGTTTCTTTTGAAGACCATAACATGAAGAAAGATCTGAATGATTAAAAGACGAAGGAAGAACAAAGGAAACTGACAACAGCATTTCCCCTACCTCCTTAAAAATGTCCAAATAAATAATACCATCTTTATTCTACCTAGGATATCTCACTATAAGCAGATGACTAAGTGAGATTTTGATCTTAAATTGGCGTCAGAGATAGTAAAGTCATATCCAGCAGTTAAAAGACTTAAACTAATGCAAAGTGATAAAAACTAAGTATAGAATTGTTGGCAAATACATTAAGTAATTAATTGTCTTGATTTCCTTTGTTCTGGATTGTGCAGACTACAATCCAGCAACTGTAATAAATAGTTGGTTCTTTTCATTTTATTGAGACCTCAGTTCATGAGGTGTAAAAGAAAACATAGTCAATAGAGATGTGAACATATTCAGCATTTCACAGGACTGAATGTTTGAGGAAACCCGAGGTCTGTGTTCCTTTGCTACAGATTCCTAAATTTGCCATATTTTTTAAATATCAACCAAAGAAAGAAAAAGAATGCAATGCATGAAAAGTATACACATAGATCATAGCTTTCTAATTTCATTTATATCTTGTGTTTGATTTCACTGAATCACAGAATCACAGAACAGTTATGGTTGGAAGGGACCTCAGGAGGTCATCTGGTCCAACCCGTGTTCAAGCAGGGCCACAACAGGCCAGTTGCCCAGGGCTACATCCAGATGGCTTTTGAATACCTCCACAACCTCCCTGGGCAACCTGTGCCAGTGCTCTGTCATCCTCACAGTAAAAAAGTATTTCCCGATGTTCAGATGGAACCTCCTGTGTTTCAGTTTGTGCCTATTGTCTCTTGTCACTGGGCACCACAGAAAAGAGCCTGTCTCCATCCTCTTTGCATCCTCCCTTCAGGTATTTATATACATTAATGAGATCCCCCTGAGCCTTCTCTTCTCTAGGCTAAACATTCACAGCTCTCTCAGCCTCTCCTCATATGAGAGATGCTTCAGTCCCTCAATCATCTTTGTGGCCCTTTGTTGGACTCTCTCCAGTATGTCCATGTCTCTCCTGTACTGAGGAGACCAGAACTGGACACAGAACTCCAGGTGTGGCCTCCCCAGTGCTGAATAAAGGGGAAGGATCACTTTCCTTAACCTCCTTTGTCTAGTGCAACCGAGGATATCATTAGCCTTCTTTACAGCAAGGGCACGTTTCTGTGTCCTGTTCAACCTCGCATCCACCAGGATGCCCAGGTCCTTTTCTGCAAAGCTGCTTTCAGTTGGGTGGCCCCCAGCATATACTTGTGCATGAGCTTGTGCATTAGCTTGTGCACATGTGTACTTTGCACTTCCCCTTGTTGAACTTCACGAGGTTCCCATCAGCCTATTTCTCCAGCCTTGATTTGCTTATTCAAATTTATTTGGATGTAAAATCAGTGTTTGAACTATTTTATGATTTGAGATCACCAAACAAGGAAACAGGCAGAAACAGGAATCACATACCAGATTTCCTCTTTCTCGAAAAAAATATCATTTCTCTGTTGTTATTTCGCTCTTCCTATAAACTTATAACTCACAGTCCCCTTAGTGGAGCTGTAAGTGGTAGTAGCTTTCAAGAGAAAATTTGACCCCCAGTGGTCTTTGTGTTTTTAATTGGGATTAGACTTTCACACCTCTGAAAAGTTTGCAAGCAATGACAAATGTCAGATGCAGTCAAGAGGCCCTAAATATAACATATGGCCTGGAAAATATAAATAGTGCTTTATAGAATATGTTTAATATTGATATTCATTATCATGACATATCTTATAGAAAAATGTATTGCTAATGACTTAGGAGAAACTAGCTGCTAGAAAACTGTTCTTATTCTTTATACAACAGCTATTCTGTGCACACAGTACAATTCAGAACTGCTAAATCCTGTTGAAAATTGTCACCTTAACTAGGTACTTGTAGCATTTATTTCTGTCCTTGCAGGATTGCACTGGTCATGGATTTATGTAGGGCTATAACTTCAGCTTTGAAGGAAGACAGGTCTTGATGATACATAATGAAGAGCGTAACAGTGACTTCATGATTACTATTGCTTTGAGATTCTAAATGAAGCGAAAGAGATATCTTATTTTTTAAGACTTTAATGACTTAATACATTATCCATATTTGTCACAGTTAATCCACAAGGTACAACCATGCCTGATCACTGCAGTCCGGCCTAGCTTCTTGTATCTTCCTATTAAATCTTTTCTTAAGCATCCCTCTGCGTGTGCTCGCTCTCTGTCCCATGTGGACTCAGTGCCGGCTACCGGTGAGACCTGTGTGTGCGTGAGGGAAATTTGGTACCAGCTCCCGGGGTCAGACCAGGGCCCCTGGCCTGTGGTACCAGTGAATGGAGTGAGGGAGGTCTCCATGTCAGCTACTGGAGCCGGTGGGGATCTTGAACTCCCAGCCACCAGGGCGGGAACAGCGTCTGTTCCCAAAACCAGCGTGAGTGAGGCAAGCGAGGAGCTCAGCACCGCTGGACCGGGGTCACGGGCCACTGCCTGTGTGCCTGGTGCTGGCTGCTGGGGGGAGAGTCTGTGCCTTCCCCAGTTCTGGTGTGCCTGGGGCGTGCGGTGCGTATTCACCAGCGAACTTTATGCCAGACTAGCCAGTGGCTGGGGGTGGCCTAAGGTCCAGACCAGGGTCCCCAGGCAGAGGGTCTGTGCTGGTATGCCCGGGGCAATTTGTGAATGTGGAGTGCATGAAGAACGAATGTGTGAGTGCTGTGTGTTTGCAGTGAGCACCAAGCTGGACCAGATGGCAATCAGGTCCCTGTGGGGTGGGTAAGGGGGCCCAGGATCCAGGCCCAGTGCTGAGTGGGCAGAGGGGCCATGCCGGTAATTAAGGGATCCACAAACATGCGTGTGTGCTTGTGAACCTGGAAAGTGGGGATGTGTGTGTGCCTGCACTAGTGACCTTCTGCCTCCACCCACTGAAGAGGAAGCATGGGCTTGGCTGTCTGTGGATTGTCTTTTACGTGAGTCCTGTATGTAGGGGTTTTTGACGGCAGTGCCTTGTCTGTGGAAGCCTGTGTGACTGGCCATGTTGGTGTCCTCTGTGTGTGTGTCTGGGATACATGCGTAGCCATGTCACTGGCTGAACCTGCAAACAGGAAAGCGTCAGCCATGTCCTTCAGTCTGGGCAGAGGCCCTGAGTCCCCAGGGCACCAGGTTGGGCTCCAGTGGCCAGGCAGGAGAGGTCCTGGGCTGGAGGAGGCGGGACAAGCTTTTTACATCACTTAACAGTATGTAGGCAGAGAAATATTCAGAAATTTACACCTATGGTTTTAAGAAGTACCCATTCAGCTCAGTGTCTTCCTAGTTGCTGCACCCCACTCTCTGTAGCCTCCAACCTCTCCTCCTAGGGGTTCATCAGTGCCCAGATGTGTAACCCTGGCTCAGGCTTATGAGACAAATTCTAAATTGTAAGACAGAGTTTTGACAAGTCCTGTAGCATAGAGCCATTAAAGATAAAATAAGGTGAAATACAAATTTTAAGTTCAAGGATTCAGGAAGAAAAAACAGTCATGTGAAGAGATATAACATGCTAAGGGAGTCTAAAGATGGCAACAGCAACATGAAGTATGAACATGAAGCAACATGAAACAACATGAACGTTCCCAGCAGCAGAAGAATCTGACCCTTCACCACCTGCTTCATGATTACCTGGCCAGCAAAGACTCTGTGTGTCTTATGTTAGGAATGATAAGCATATTAGTGCTTTGCCTAATAACTTGTTGACCCCAACTGCCTTTGATATGTTAGACAATAAATAATTGCTTTGTACTATTGAGAGGAATATATTCTACATACAAGAGATTCTCTGGGGATGGTGAAAGGTGGTTGAACAGAGTGACTCAGAGGGAACGATAGTAACAGTGTCTAAATTTCTGAAGAGGTTTTTAGAAAATACATTTTTGAGAACCAGGCTTTTACATATTTCTCAATGTATTCTTACTGGCAAAGATGTTCAAATCAATGACTTCTGTGAGAGTAACTAAACTGTATTTTATGCATTTTAATTGAGTTTTACTGACTTGCAAGTGTGCTGCCTTATTCTCTGACCTCTGAGATGTGTAGGTGTTACAGAATTTAAGAAAACAAAACCAGTTACATTTAATTGCTGAATCAAAGGTGTGAATGCTTGGAAGTGATCTAAAGTGAAACAGATGGGTATTTTTAAATGCTCCCTTTCTGAATTGGGAGTTTGTATTTCTAGCTGCTCACGAGGTTAGTTGAATTTAAACTTACTTTAGAGCTTTGTTAGCACTGTAATTGAAATGTGAGATTGTTATTTCAACTTGAAATGGAAGGCTATATATTCCTGTAATTCTCCTAATTAGAGAACTAAATTAGAATTAGACAACTAAACTGAATTTTGTCAGAACACCCGTACAGTGGAAGACAATGAATACAAAGGATGTTATTGAATGAAAAGCTAGCACTTTTCTGTGTGTCCTGGTTACAGTTGGGATAGAGTTAATTTTCTTCCAAGTAGCTGCTGTGTTTTGGATTTAGTATGAGAATAATGTTGTTAACACATATTGGTTTAGTTGTTGGCAAGTAATGTTTACACTAATTCAAGGACTTTTTCATCCTGCCATAGAAACTGAGAGGGAGCATATACAGGACAAGCTGGTCAAAGGAATATTCCATACCATAGACGACATGCTCAGTATATAAATGGGGGTTGGCTGGGGGGCAGGAATCCACGATCACTGCTTGGGATAGGCTGGGGAACAGATCCTCGGGTGGTGAAAGCGATTTGTGTTGTATCACTTTATTTTATATATTCTTTTACCATTATTAACATTATTATTTTTTTCTTTTCCATTACTGTTCTATTAAACTGTCTTTATCTCAACCTATGAGGTTTTGGGGTTTTTTCCCCTTCCTTTTATCCCTCTCCTCCCTACCCTATTGGGGGTGGAGGGGTGTGAGCAAGTGGCTGTGTGGTCCTAGTTGACGGCTGGGGTTGAACAATGACACTGTGAAACTGCCTTTTTAAACATAGAGTTTCTCTGTCAACAGAGAAATATATATATATATATATATAAACTATTTATGTGGTATAAGACTTTAACCAGGTTTTATCATTTTACAGTATATGAGCCCACATTGGCACAGTACTGTCTTCTCTGACCTCGTTCTAATAACATGACAACCTGGGTGCACAAAGAAATGAAAGTCACAGCACAATAAGCAGTTTGAATTTATGTAAATATAAAACATTGTATGTGTATATGTATATATGCATATGTATATATATACACATAGATTTGAAGGGGAAAGGGGATGAAACCAGGCTCTTTAGAGGTAAGCCTGGGGTGTGCCAATGTTCATGGAACAGTATGCTAGTGAGGTCCCTTGGTCTGCTGACTCAGTGAAGGTAGGGGATGGAGATCCATGCAGCAGCAGAGATGTGAGGGTCACTGATGGGTTAGAAACTACAACCATGCCATAGTTTCTAACGCCATACCTGAAACCATAGTTTTCAGGTAGAAATTAGGGCTTCTCACTGCAAAAAGGTGGTGGGACCAATAGCACCTGAAGTGCTTCTACACTAATGCATGCAGCATAGGCAATAAACAGGAGAAGCTGGAAGCCATTGTGCAGCAGGAAAAACTGTGACGTAGTTGCCATCACGGAAACGTGGTGGAGTACTGTAATGGATGGCTATAAACTCTTCAGAAGGGATAGACAAGGAAGGAGAGGTGGTGGGGTGGCCCTGTATATTAGAGAGTGTTATGAATGTCTAAAACTTAATGATGGTGACAACAGGGTTGAGTGTTCATGGGTAAGAATTAGGGGGAGGGCCAACAAGGCAGATATCATCATGGGAGTCTGTTATAGATGGCACAACCAGGATGAAGAGGCAGACAAAATATTCTATAAGCAGCTGGGAGAAGTCTCATGATCACTAGCCCTTGTCCTCATGGGGGACTTTAACTTACCAGATATCTGCTGGGAATACAGTACAGCTGAGAGGGAACAGTCCAGGAGGTTCCTGGCATGTGTATCTTCCTGATACAGATATTGAGGGAGCCGACTAGGGAAGGTGTCCTGTTGGACCTGTTGTTTGTGTACAGAGAAGGACTTGTTGGGGATGTGACGGCTGGAGGCCATCTTGGGCATAGTGATCATGAAATGACAGAGTTTTCAATTCTTGCAGAAGCAAGGAGGGGGGTCAGCAGAACTGCCACCATGGACTTCTGGAGAGTGAACTTTGGTCTTTGCAGGAGCCTTATTGACAGAGACCCTTGGGAGGCAGTCCTGAAGGGCAAAGGAGTCCAGCAAGGCTGGATATTTTTCAAGAAGGATGTCTTAAAGTTGCAGGAGCAGGCCATCCCCATGCGCCAAAAAATGAGCCATCAGGAAAAAAGAATTAACCTGGCTTCTAAAGTTAAGGACAATAAAAAAGTTTCTATAAATATATTACCAATAAAAGGAGGATTAAGGATAATCTCCATCCTTTATTAGATGGGGGTGGAAACATAGTGACAAAAGATGAGGAAAAGGCTGAGGTACTTAATGCCTTCTTTGCCTCAGTCTTTAGTAGTAGGACCAGTTGTTCCCCGAGTACCCAGACCCCTGAGCTAGTAGATGGGGCGGGGAGCAGAATGAAGCCCCCATAGTCCAAAGGGAAATCTGAGTGACCTGCTACAGCACTTAGACATCCACAAGTCTATGGGGCCAGATGGGGTCCACCCCAGGATACTGAGAGAGCTGGTGGAAGTGCTCACCAAGCCACTTTCCATCATTTATCATCAGTCCCGGCTAACTGGAGAGGTCCCAGTTGACTGGAGGTTAGCAAATGTGATGCCCATCCACAAGAAGGGCCAGAAGGAGAATCTGCAGAGAATCTGTCAGTCTGACCTTGGTGCCAGGGAAGGTTATGGAACAGATCATCCTGAGTACCATTACAGGGCACATGCAGAACAACCAGGTGATCAGCCCCAGTCAGCATGGGTTCATGAAAGGCAGGTCCTGCTTGAAAACCTGATCTCCTTCTATGACAAGGTGACCCGCTTGATGGATGAGGGAAAGGCTGTGGATGTTGTTTACCTGGATTTTAGTAAAGCCTTTGACACCATTTCCTTCAGCATTCTCCTGGAGAAACTGGCTGCCCATGGCTTGGATAGGCGTACTCTTCGCTGGGTAAAAAACTGACTGGAAGGCTGGGCCCATGGAGTGGTGGTGAATGGAGTTAAATCAGCTGGCAGCTGGTCACAAGTGGTGTTCCCCAGGGCTACTGGGGCCGGTTCTATTTAGTATCTTTATCAGTGATCTTGACAAGGGCATCAAGTGCACCCTCAGTATGTTTGCAGACCACACTAAGATAGGTAGGAGTGTTGATCTGCTTGAGGGTAGGAAGGCTCTACAGAGGGATCTGGAAAGGCTGGATTGATAGGCCAATGGTATGAGATTCAACAAGGCCTAGCGCCAGGTCCTGCACTTGGGTCACAAAAACCCCAGGCAGCGCTACAGGCATGGGGAAGAGTGGCTGGAAAGCTGCCCAGCAGAAAAGGGCCTGGGTGTGTTTGTCGACTGATGGGTGAATATGAGCCAGCACTGTGCCCAGATGGCCAAGGCGGCCAACAGCATCCTGACCTCTATCAGGAATAGTGTGGAAAGTAGGACTGGGGAAGCGATCATCCCCCTGTACTCGGCACTGGTGAGGGCGCACCTTGAATACTGTGTTCAGTTTTGGGCCCCTCTCTACAGGAAAGACATTGAGGTGCTGCAGTGAGTCCAGAGAAGGGCAATGAAGCTGGTGAGGGGTCTGGAGAACAAGTCTTATGAGGAGCGGCTGAGGGAGCTGGGATTGTTTAGTCTGGAGAAAAGGAGGCTGAGGGGAGACCTTATCACTCTCTACAACTACCTGAAAGGAGGTTGTAGGGAGGCAGGGGGTCGGTCTCTTCTCCCAAGTAACAAGCGACAGGACAAGAGGAAATGGCCTCAAGTTATGCTAGGGGAGGGTTAGGATGGATATTAGGAAAAATTTCTTCACAGAAAGGGTTATCAAACATTGGAACAGGTTGCCCAGGAAAGTGGTAGAATCACCATCCCTGGAGGTATTTAAAAGACAGGCAGACGTGGTGCTTAGGGACATGGTTTAGTTGTGGTTTTGTCAGTGTTAGGTTGATGGTTGGACTCAATGATCTTAAAGGTCCCTTCCAACCTAGATGATTCTATGACTCTATAATTCTATGTATAAAGACACATACACATTGTAAGTAAGCATATTAATGTGTCTTTAAGGAACTGCATACTTTTCTGTGTGGCTGAAATGACAAATGCTCACAATGTTAAGGCAGTTATTGAATAAAAAATACAATAAAATAGCATAGTCTTGCTCATTCAGAATACTGTTGCATATTGCATTTCCCCCTATTATTTCCTTATTTACAGGCTGTAAAAGGGTGAATTGATTCACTCTCCTGATGGCCTTCTGCTACCTCTGCCTACAGTTGCTTGATTCCTGACATTTGTTGAATCTGACAATAGGACAATGAAGTGCAACAAGAAAATATTCTGCAAGTACATAGGCACCAAAAGAGAAGGTAGGGAAAATGTGGGCCCATTGCTAAATGGGGCAGGGGCCCTGGTGATAAAGGATGTAGAAAAGTCCAAGGTACTCAGTGTGTTCTTCATCTTAGTCTTTACTCTAAGACCAGCCTTTAGGAGTCACAGTGTCATTCTGTGACTTTTTGACACTAAATTTAAGTATATACTTCTGCTCCTCCTGCTTTTATGGAAATGAGCAGCTTCTCTGGATGTTGACTGTATGTCCCTATCTTTCCTCCCTCCTCTCCCTTCCTCCCTCCCTCCCTTTTCACTCTCCGTCCCTCTCTTCTTCTTTCTGTACCCACCTGTCCACCCACTTTCCTGCCTTTCTTCCCTCCTTCCTTTTCTTTTCCACATTCACGAAATAATTTCATTATGACCTTTGACCTCCAGTAAATTTACAAAGCATGTTCTGTTTCATGACTAAATATAGTATTTTCCAGAACAGGACTTTTACTTAAGGGCAACTTCATGTTTGCCACTTCTAGTCCCAGAAATCTAAGAGATCATCAGACTTACACAGAGCAGAAAAGGATTTAGCTGAAATTTTAGTCTGTAACATACTTTCTCGCACAATAAAATATGTTCCCTTTTTTGTCTTCTCTGCACAATAGCTGTTCTTGTACCTCAGTTTTGTTATTTCACATCCTTGGTCCACTTCAGGTTTGCAGAGGACCTGTGGGTTATATCGAAGCCAATGGAACTGAAAGGGCCCTTATCTTTTCTTAAGGCTCAACAACACAATAGGCAGAGCATCCCTAACGACTGTTGAACACCCCCTGCTGCCTGTAAATTCAGCTACTCCTAAGTTTTAAACACTGTGACTCCTAAGCAGGCAACTATATTATGAAGCGGCTAACACTATCTCATTTGATTTCCTTCTGAAACAGCTGTTCCAGCTGTACAGTTACACAAGGTGCAAACTGTGGGCAAAAAGTAGTGCTGCTTTTCAGATTTGACCGCTCTCTTTCTAGGGGAAGTAAGTAAGAAATTACTAACCCAAAATAACAAATTGAAACATGCCAGATACACAGCTGGGCTCACTCACAAGGGATTTCTGCAGAATACACTTTATTGACACTACCTGGCCATGTGCATTTAGTCAGCTAGTCTTCTCCTATAAAGTTCTTTCTGTCAATATTCTTCTTTTTCATTCTCATAACATTTCTGCAGAGTTCTTAGTTAAAAGGAGGTAAACAAGGTGCTATATAATAAAATGGTCACAGGCCTGAGAAGATGACCTGTAAGGAGAGATTACTTTGTGCTGAACTTGTTTGATTTGTGGAAAAGGAGGCTAAGGGACAATCTAACAGCAGCCTGCAAGTACTTGAAAGACAGTTAAATAGAAAATTGAGGCAAACTCTTCTCAATAGCAGTAGATGAGATAACGAGGTGCAAAGGTCACAATTTGCTGTTTGGGAGGTTCAGGAAACTTTTTCACTGAGAGGTCTGTGCAGCACTGGACGGTTGCCTACAGAGGTAGTGGATTCTCCATGCTTGGAGATTTTCGAGACTTGGCTAGAGACAGCAATGGCCACGATCTAATGCTGGTGACTGTTCTACATTGAGCATGAGGTTGCATGAGATGTTCTGTAGACACTCTTTCTAATCAACACTTCTATGTTTCTGCAATGACACTGAGTGTGATCCCTATTTATAAAGGACTTAGTGGCATTACTCCTCATATATCCTGATGTAACTGAGATGAGAGCAAAAAAAAAAGTACATATCCTCTACTTCAGACAGGGTAATGTCTAATATAGGGCACAATCATGAGGTCCTCAAATAGAAGTAGTTTAGAAGGAGTTATGGGAAGGGTTAATTACTTCCCTATTTTTGACCAAGGAAAAGAAAATAAGCAGCTGGTCTTTATCCCACGTTGGGGTGAAGCTTCAGGGCAATGGATTGATGAATAGTACAGGGACGCAACTAGAAACTGAAACAGATGGCAGGATCTCCTCTCCTCTTTTCTAAGTGAGAAATTAAGGTCCACAACAAAAAAGGTTTGGGCTGGTAGATTGTTGTTGGAAGGCCCTGGCTTGGTCACACATTATTCTGGGGTCTGATACTAGGTTTGAGCTTTCTGGTGCTATTAGAAGCAATGAAAAAAAAACTGTATGGCCAGAAAAAGACAAGAAGGACAGAAGAACTGCTAGGCCATAGGTGACCTCTTAAATCTCAGTTTAAAACTGAAATACTAAGAGTGATATAGTGCCCATCCTCTCACAGTCACTGAGAAGTGAGAAAGTTGTCTCAGCTCCCGTGCAACAGGTTGAAGGCAATAGCATGCTGAGGGACTCCATGGAGCCAGTCAGGCTGTGATTAGTCAGCAATTGCTCCATTCTGGCATGGTGAAGACACCCTTGTGGCCATCAACTCAGCCACTTAGTGGGCAATCTCCTCTTTGCTTCCTTGAGATGTGTGCTTCCTGTTTCTGTTGTTTAGAAGTTATTCCCAAAGAAGAAAGAAAATATGGAAAGGACAATACCATTTTATCCTAAAATCTAGACTGAAATAAAGCTGGCATTAAAGCTGTTGAACAGGACAGTAGGTAGCAGGATTCTGTGGAATCAGAGGTGGGAGCAACTAGTTTCATCATTCACCCCCTTTAGCTGTTCATCACCTCATCTGTAAGCGGACTAAACTTTTTTGCAAACTTGGAAAGGCTGAGGTGAAATCTTATCAAAAGATTAGGCTGAATGCCTTTTTATCTTTATGTATTTCTCTGCTTTGTCTGTACCAGTAAGGGCACAAGCCTTCATCTTTCGCAATTAGGCTCAGGCTGAAGCTCTGGAAGGCAAGTGAGTCAGTCTTGCTAAGCTCACTTTCAGCATGGAGGTAGAACAACTATAAAGGTAGTCATCTACTCTTCTCTGAAGAATTTGGTGCTTTTCACAGACTGAGCTTGGAAAAAAGAGTTATTACTTCTGTACAAAGTGCTCATTAGCATGGAACCTCACTTTTAGCATTGCCACAATGACACAATATGATCTGGCCCATGATGTCACCAAGATGAACCATGCCCTTTCTAAAAAACACCAGTCTTCTTGACACTAAAATGCTGTTCACTAGAACAACCCTATGCTGGCAGAGGATAAGGTATCTTTATTTTGAAACTCTGCTTTGAGTGGTTGCTGTTATTCTTTGTTTAAGCATAAATATTTTTTGATCCTATTTATATTATTAATGCCAACCAAAAGTTATTTCTTCAATGGGGCCAAAATATTATGGTCAATGTCTTGAATTTTTAGTATTAAATTTGAGAATGGAATGTAATGTATTTAACTACACTGAGATCTTCAGCTGAGCTAAATTAATGTTCTGCACAGCTGAAGTTCGTAGGAGAAGATGGCTCAGAGTCATATTTTTGCTCCCCACTCCTGAGTTGGCTAGAAACCAAAAGAGCCTCCATGACTATATTAGAACTGCCTTGTTACTAGCCTAATTAGTCCTAGTAGGAGCATTGTACAGGATCAAAATATGGTGAAGTGGAATACTCCCTGCTTTAACTCAGACCTGCTTCTATAGCCCTTGGGGATTTGACTACACACACAGTGAAAGATTCTTCACTGACATCATGGGTCAGCTTTCTGACTGCCTTGTCAGCAGTGCAAAGCATCTAGAGCATATGGGCACTAGTCTGGTCTCTGTAGCTCACCTATACTACTCGCACACACCAGCTACCACAACTTTTCCCGTTCAAAGTTGTGACCTAGGCATGTGGCACACCACTTAGTGAGGCTGAAAGGTATGTCATAAACTGTGTCTTCAGCTACCTAACTGACACCATGCCAGATCTGTCATGACTTCTGTTAGTGCAAGAAGTACACGACATAGCAGCGCTATTTCTCTCTTGGGTAAACATCACCCACTCATTAATGTTCATTCATATACGGTGTTCTAAGCAATTTAATAACATCAAATAATACTATTCTATGGCACCTTTCACCAGTAAATCACAGAATTCAACAGTACGAATGGGAAAGCTCAGAGGGATTAAATTATATCTCCAAGATCATCCAGTGTAATAGCCAGGAACAAAACATATGTTTACTGAATAAATTCAGTCCACCATTCTCTGTTAAGCACGCTCTTGTTCTGCTTCTGTTCATTTGTACTTTGATAACTTAGGAGGAGAAAACCCTCTTCCTACTCATGACTCATGACCTACTCATGACAAACAGAAGCTCATGATTTCAACAGATTGTATAATCTCTTCTCCCCTCAGCAGTGGTATGGCTGGATTTCATACAGATAGGACATTGTAATCTTCCCACTTCTGATAACAGAGCATTTACTTTCACAGACCTGGATCTCATGGTACTGCACCAGTTATATTCATCTGTATGGGGAAGCATGTCTATTATGCCTGTTACCCTAAATCTTCAAAAGATTTTTTTTTTCTCACCAAAACCCAGCTTTGTATAATTCAGGGAGGACTCCATTTTACTACCATTAATAAATTACCTAATGTCTCAATTCTTAGCAGTGAAACAGGCATCTTTTCTCTCTACAGACACTGCGAAATCTTCAGCGTAAGAATAGACTTTTATGAAGTTACTATGCACTCGCATTGCACAAAACCAGCCCAGTTTCAGGTTCTAGAATTGTTTCAGTCAGCGGCTAACCTGTTTTGTGTAGATGTATACATCTGTTGGATGTGCGCATAGACCCAGCCACTTTGTGCTATTCCCTTCACATGGCATAGGTTCACAAGATAAATTAAGGCACACTTCTGAAATGTCGCTTCTTTCAATTTGTTTCCTATCACTGATATCAGGCCTACTATTAATACGGCTTCCATTTAATACATTTAAAATAAAAAGACTCAGAAACCAAAAAATACAGTAGGTCAGTACCATGAATTTTGCAGAATCTTTGTGCATATGTTCTGCAAAGAAAAAATTCTCTTTCACTTTGTTTTCTGTCTGAGTGCCTTTAACTATTTGCAGAGAACACAATTCTGGATCTGTTATTTATGCAAAGAGTCCTGTTATATTTAGACAAGTCTTCTTTCATGACTTACATACAGAGGATCTTTGTTGTATCTTGAGGAGAGGTTCTACAGCTTTTGTTCCAATGGAACTTCTCTTGCAGTTCATGGGATGGCCAAGGGGAATAAAGATTTTCTGAATATTTTTTTCCCTGCGCACTCCAAACAAGGATCTGAAACCATTCTAGCAAGCTCCTATTAGTGGGACCCCTATGGCTTTCATCAAGCTTCTAAATAGAAAAGACTTATGGTTTTATTCCCCTTGACTTTTATTTTTTATACCAAGCCCTGTGTACTCTCAGGCTGCCTATAAACACATACAAAAAACCACCGGTTCCACTTAAACTCCGGCAGACAGACTGATATCAGGCTGTTATCAGTACAACAAAATTACAAAACTATTCTGAGCCTGATCCAAGATCCAACAGCACCTGTGGCAACACTTCCATTCACTTAACTATATCTTGTATCAAGATATAAGGCTATGGGGATACTGGTAATGTAAATATCTGTACAATCTGGTACGATGGGAGCACACTTCTGTAAGTTTCCTGGTAACACAAGGTGTCCTCCTTGACGGGAAAGTAATGCTAGTGAGCTATTGCTTTTCTTCTCTCTTGTATTCTTGTTTGAGGAAACACTGAGCATTGTCTTACTGTAGCTTTGGTTTTCCCTTGTCTGTATTTGTTGTAATCATTTCTTTAAGTTCTTTAGGCTAATGAGCTAGCACTATGTTCATCAGAGGGTAGTTAAGGGAATAAAAAGTGTCTCATGCAGTGTCTGTTCTTTGTCTTAATGTATTTTTTTAAACTGCCTTACTGCTGGAACAGAATACTTGCCATATTTGACCAAAAGTTTGAGTAATGCTCTTAGTTGTTGTAGATTTAAAAAAAATAATAAAAATTTTACTATGAAGTTGTAACAGGAGTAATTGGCTTGAATCAATCTGATTAAGAACGAGAAGGTTTTTGGAGGGATTTGGAAGTGGGACATTTTGACCATTTATTAAATGTTTTAACTCTTCATTTCTCATTATAGCAAACATTTTTTACATCACGCCTATCGCCATGGCATTCAGAAACTTAGTAAGTATCAAATCATGCTTATTACTAATACCCCATTGGTTTCAAATGAAGCAAATTCATACCAATTCCTAATTTTCTCTCATACAGTGATAAGTCCAAAAGTGAGATGCTTTGTCCTGTATTCCTTCTGCCACAGAACCTTTGCTAACTTCAGGAGAAAGTTAGAGAAATACAAATTTGAAGGTCAAACTGGGATCATATGACTTCGCTAAATATAGATGTAAAAACTGACAAGTGAAAGATCTTCAAAGGTCTTGGCATATTTTGCTTGGTACACTTCTGTGTCTTAACATCACAAGTATGAAAATTAATAAAATAGAAAATATCTTGGCAGGTGTTACGATGTATCTCTTCTGATTTTTTTTAAAGTACAAGCACAACAGGATATGCCTAATCTGCAATATTTTCACTCTCATTTCACAAGTCTGTCACTGATGGATACTCTGAGGAGAGGAAGCACGGCATTTTAATATTCTCCTAACCTGTATGCAGCATTGGAATGAAATTGTCCTTGTTAAGAAAGTCTTCTCCATAAAATGACATTGCAGTGTATGCAGCATTGCACAAGCAGAAAGACAAAGGCAGTTAAACAACAAAAATGTACTAATAGTGAACTAAAATACAAAAGGAATATTTAAAGAGTTCCTCTACCCTATTTTCCCTGTCTAAAGAGAACATCCATTGAAAAATGGCTTTGAAAGGAACTGGCTGTGCTCGTACATTTCTCCTTGCAATGCTGCCCAGGATCCAGGGACCTTTAATGCAATATGTGCTGTCAGTACTGTGACAGTTTACAGATGTGCAGCCAGACTTCTTGCTATTTATAGATGCCTCTTCTGCAAACAGTACTCCATAGGGTTGTAACACAGTAGCAGCAGACATGTTCTTTGATTTAGTGCTTACATTACATTCATTTAAGAAAATTCTGCTCTTCACCTGGCATGGCAAAGGAGGCATACTTATGAAGGTTAAGCAGAGCGCCCGCTATTAGGAAGAGAAAAGTGGAATTCATGACGGAGCAGGACACCTAGTGGGTAGACTATCTTAAAGGAGGAGATGTTTAAAAAATAAAGGGGGGGATAGTCATGTGCTCACTCACAACGAAGTAGTGCTTTTGTTCTTTATTTCCTCTGCAGGGCAACTGGGGAGGAGGGTCAGTGCTGCCTGGGCAAAGCTGTTGAAGTTGGTTGGGGTTCAATGTCCTCGAGGGTCTGTACGTGTCTGTGCTGCATGTCGCTTACCCATGCGTTAAAGAGTTCTGTCAGAGCGCAAGGCGCGGTCTATTAATAGAAACAGGGAGTTCGGCATACTCTTGCACCTTAGCCTGTCTCCTTCTCACGTGCTCACAGAGAAGCTCGGATTGCCTCCTGCATCCTTATGCTTTTCCAGATCTGAGACTTCACACACATCCCTAGAGAAGTCTCAGTGGGGTCAAGACAGCCCTAGACAAGTAGAAAAGGGCTGCTCAGCCCCAATGTTGCTGAGATGTGAAAGGCTGAGGAAACCGAAGGTAATGCGGCGGGGGAGGGGTGGGGGGGGGAGGGGAATTTCTTGCAGAAAACCTGAGAGCTCGCAGGTTACCCTCTCGGCCCGAAGGCAATGCAAAGCTATTCTCGGCATTGCTCAGGCCAGCCGGGCGCAAGGGGGAATGCACCTCCCGCCCTCCGCCCCCGCCTCGGGAGGCTCCGCATGCCAATATCCAGGATTCTGCAGAGACACGGATACTCCGAAGTCCCCCAAACAATCCTAGCAAAGGCTCCGCGGCGTTCTGCCTGGCGAAGAGCACTCAGAGCTGGCCAAAGTACTGTCGCAAGAGACCTTCTCTGTCCCTTTCAGCCTCCTCAAACACGCAAATAACCGTCCCCCTTCCTTGCCGCCGCACCAACCTTCATCTCCCTCCCAGTTCCCCGTAACCCGCACGGAGCCTCACCCCCGCCCGGCCCACCCAACTTCTCGGGGAACCAGCCGTAAAGCGGCGGCTTCCGGGAAGCAGCCCGAGCGACAGGAGGGTTCAGCGGGGTGCCAAGTTCTCTGCCTAGGCGGAACGGGGGCGGGGGGGGGGAGCATGCAGGAAATCATGGCAGCAACGGAGACAGGGGCTAGCCGAAGGAGCCTGGAAAGTTTACCTGCCCTTACTGCTGCTTCTGCTAAGGGATCTGTGCTCGGGGCTGGGGGAGCTCGGGCGCCGGGCTCTTCCTCGCGTCCTTACCTCGGTGCTGTCGGCAGCGTTCTCCGCCATTTTCCTCCTCAGGAGCAGGCAGCGGGAGGAGTGTTTCATTCCCATAAGAGCTAGCCAGGGGGTTGGGGCTTGGAGGTTGGTGTTTTGTTTTGTGTTTTCAAAGATCTCTAAACACTGGTGTGCGCCAAAGAATAGGGAGAAAAATTATATGGAAAATGGCAATAAATCAGCCAGCTTTGTCCTTTCTGCGTCGTCCACGGGAATGTTTGTCTGCTCTTAGCATCGGGAGCTCCTCGGGCACTTTCAAGTCCTCCTCTTTCTCCCCTCTTCTCCACCTCCAGCGAGCTCTTGGGATGGGCAGAGAGAGGCAGCACACACTCTTCAGGTTAAACTAAAAGGCTGTCGGGCTGTGAGTCCTCCCCTTCTGAGAAAACAGTCGGGCTAAACAGGAGAGAAGCACCAAATAAGCTGAACTTGGGCGTGCAGTGACCAGCTGGGCATCTTTGTGTCCTGTGGCTACTCTTCCAGAGGCAGAGGGAGCCAGAGACAAAGCAACAGGACAAGGAAATCATAGCCCTTTATTTTCCTTCTTTAGGCTTCTTTCTTTCTCTCGAGGTCCCAGGAAACTTCCTTTAAAGATGGTCACAGAATTTGCTACCCTCTTTCTATGAATGTCTTCTGAAATAGTAATCCCTTCTCCCTCTCCCTTCCCTTCCCTTATCCTATCCCTTCTGCTCTTGGGCAGAGCTTGGTGCCCTTTTCTGGGAATTACATTCACGTGTCTTTTGTAGAAAAAACCCCACATTCTACCAAGCTCCCCCCACCCCTCGCCTCCACCCTCTAACACACAAGCACGCATTCACATGGACACACACACACGTTGTCTCCCTTTCACACAACATGCACAGTTTCTTTTCTTCCCCATCCCTCCTCTTCTTTGGAATCAGCAACGCTTTTCTTTGAAAGGACTCTCGGCAAGGTTCTTAAAGGGCAACTGAAGAAGCCTGCTCCAGCTTCTTTCCTCCGAGTTAAGTAGCAAACCTGCTTTCTTAATATATCTTCTCGTGCGTGTGCTCCCAGCTTCTGTTTTAGGTGAAGTTTTTCAGCAGGATCCACACTCCATCAGCTAGCCATGAACTGTAGAACTACAGTCCCCATCCGGCTGCAGCTCCTGCTGAAAAAGCTGGGGGAGGAAGGGGCGGAGGGAAAGGTCTTGCTAGGGAGGGAAAGGGCTAAAGGTTCTTGAACTTCTTTTTAGCATTTTCCTAATGACGTATTCCACTGTGGGAGTGCATTGCCACCTTCCCCACACGTTTATCTTGCTTTCACTCCTCCGTGCGCTTTCTAGTTCTGGGTTGTCAGCTGGGTGGATTAGGTTTACCTCACTTGTGTTGCTGTGGGTAAGGGCGGGAGAGGGGGCGTATTATATAATTAATCCTTCCAACTTCACTTTCCGCAGCTCCATCTCCAGCCCACTGTTCTCACGTTTCTGTTTTGTTTTTATACGGAGGAGGTGAGAAAATAATGCTGGTGTGTGGGTGTGTGTTCGAAGGATTTCAAGGACCAGAACAGGACTGCTGCTTTCTGAACAGTTTGAAATTGTTTCCTCTGGGGGTGCTAATGGAGACCTGAAGAAGACGTTTGAAAGATTACTTTCAATGCATATTTTAAGCACATAGCCAGCTCACATGCTAGATCAGTAACAGATTATGATAGATCTGGGGTTTTGAATTTTTGTCCCCTGCTGTCTATTTTAATATGTTTTAATTAGACTTTATCCTCAGATGACCTCTGAGGATATACCAGATGACCATGAGGATATACCAGACATACCATGAAGTACTGCCAAAACAACAGTAGGTCCCTGGGCACACAGGAGGCTGAAATATTCCTGAGGGTCAGGGAATGGAGATAGAGAATGCAAATTAAAGAGCAGAGAGCAAAATTATTCTCCTACTCCATGGGGATCAGGAGGTGAGGCCAAGAAAATTAAATTAAGCAAATTTCTCCATTTTACTTGAGTGACACTGACAAATTCTTGTTCAGACACGGATCAGTAGATATGCAATAAATTTCAGGGATTTCTAATAAATCACATAAAAGTAAGCAACACAGGGAAGTGGAAGATGTGTGGTATGCTGAAATGTCAAGTGACAATGACTGTGTGCCATGTAGGGCACAATGGTACCATATGAAAAGGTTTCAGAATATGAGAGTATGTTATAGACACACGTGCCTTACAGCTTGAGACTGGAATTCTGTGAGATACTTTGCAGAGCCATTTGATCATTCAATTTTTCACAAGCCTCTGATTTCCTGCTATTCCTTTCAGCTAACATTTATTCTAACACCTCAAGTTCTTTCATTAGCTCCGCACCGCTATTTTTTTCAATAATCATCCACACCTCCCTTGTTTATAAAGTATAGTTTTATTTCACACCTTCTAGGCAGGAGACTCAAATAATGACAGAAGTAGAAGCGGACCATCCCCTCTTTTCTTTGGGACATTAATAGAGCTCTAGAAGCTCTTAAAACCCTTCAAACATGAAAACCCTTATAGACATTGCCTATATAAACTATTTTAGAGTGTTCCAAAGCTACCCTCACAGTCTTGGGCTATGGAATTCTTTCTCATTAAGTACTTCAATTTCTAGGTAGACGGATAAGGAAAAAAATAATCTGCAAATAAAAATCTAATGTCTCTGCAAACTTTGTCAGAATCTTTTTCTCTGCTATGTTGTATCTGGTCATTAGTGAGTGCATGAAGTTTTAGTCAGCATACATTTGGGCTAACCTACATAGTTTTAGTGTGTCTTCTCTATTTTCAGGTGATACACACAGCTAAACTTAGCCTGATTAAATCTTTTAAAATAAACCAGTGTTCTATGCAGCGAAAAAGAATTAGATTTTTCAAAACTACTCCAGGACATATTTTTCAGTTTGCTCTGACAGCTGGGTCTGTATTTCTGGTACATCTCAATCACTCTTTAGTCAGCTAAATGAGGCATCAGATTTTCAAAAGCACTCAGCAACTGGCAAAACTGGCAGTCAGAGATTTAATATATCCTTCTTCTGCTTCAGATACTGCATGACTTGCCCTGGCACCTGTTTTATCCTCTTCCACCTATTTGTCAACACAGATGACACCTGACTGCTCATCCTTCAGTGTGTTGCTGGTGCTTTACAGATACCAGGAAAACCTTCCAGTATCATGGTTTCCAGCATAAGGATGAATGTCTTGGTCCTGAACTCCTTTGGAAATCTGTCAGATGGTTGGTGTGCTTACTCCTCCTTTTATGTTCTATATGTGATTGAGGAAACTGCTTCGAAAACACACACCATTTGCTCTGATCTGTTTTATCCCAAAGGAACTATTTTTAATCAGTCATGGGTAGAAGTTATTCCTTGCAAGAATACTTTAGCAATATCAGTTAAGAGGCTGAAAGCGGTGTGTTTACACACAGATACTTTGCCAGTCCTTCAGTTCGAATACGGGCCTCAGTGCAAGTTCCTGTTTATACTGAAATTCACAGGAACACTGAACCTGAGGAATATGAGCTTTCATACTCTTCAGGGGATAAATTCTGCCCTCAGACAGGGGAATACAGATCCTGCTGACATCTGTGATTATGTAGAGGTGAGAGTTGACTATTGCAACTGAGCTTGGGAACATATTTCTGATCTCGTTTTGTTAGATCTCAAGAAAAAGAGTACTCTCATGAAGAAAATGTCATGGTAGTAAAAGTGCATTTATAACAAAGTCAGGAGATGTCAAAAGTATCTTCTGAATTTAAATATAAAATGGATAAGTACATGTGAAGGTCACAAAGTGTTACAAATGGAGTAGAGTGGTGCTGAAGAGAAAATGGAAAGGGAAGATTTTGTTACTTCAGATTTCCAATAATAGCAGCTGTGGTTGAGGCTGCTTGGCTGCCTGCTGAGTGTGGCAATAATACTGTGCTGGCCCTCAGAATATTCAGACTTGTTGCCAGCTTTGTCATTAGCTTGAATGAAATCCAAATGTCTGCAGTTGAGGTGAGATGATCCTGTGCATTGGTACAGACTGAGAAATTGCATAGCAGTCTTGATGGAAAGCATCTGGTCGGTTTCTGGGTGGGGGTGGAGCTAGGTTGACTAAAACTCATCATGCTTTCTGACTGCATAAAAGGTAAACTGTATAGATATCTACATTAAATGGAAAGTGTCCATTAGAGCAAGGGAAGTATGATTCTCTCGCTCCTTGGCACTGGTGAGACTGCATCTTAGATTCTATGTCCAGGGGTTGGTCCCCTGGTTCAAGAGGGAGGTGGAAACATTGGAGATAGTTCAGTGAAAGACTACTATGATGGTCTCTAGACACTAACCTTTGAGGAGAGTTGGGCTTGCTTGGTTTGGTGAAGAAGAGGTCAAGGGGTAACCAGTAGTGGCTTTAAGGATTGTAACTAGGATGAGCCAAACTCCTCTTTGTACAGTCAGATAATACAAAAAAAGGAAAACAGCCCTTTTAATATTAGCAAAATATTAAAATTAGCAAAAGTTAGCAAATTAGTAAAACATTCAATATTAGCAAAAGAAATGTCTCGTCATATAAAAAACCCTAACCTTTCCTTGTGCTTTATACATCAAGGAAAGCCTTTTTTTTTTCAGTTGCATATCTGTGCCTGAGTGAAATATCGGATCTGCTAAAGATAAAGCTAAGGACATACATTAACAGAACACCTTTTTCCTCTGATAAAAACTTTCTCCCCAAAATAATCTTTTGGGGACGAAGATGGAATAAAGTTGCAGCTGTGATGATTCCAATTGAAATAGGTAAGAATTACTTCAAACATTGACAATCTGGCATCCTTTCAAGTAGGAGACCATAGCAGTGCTCCAGTCGATCAATGGACAGGAAGTATAAGGATAAATAAGGAGAGGAAGAGAAAATAAGAATACGGAAGGAGGTCAGGTGGAGGACTGTCAGAGAAGGTGAAAAAGCATGTAGCAAAGTTCTGCATAGGGAAGCACAGGGTAGCCATGGTAGGCAAAGAAAAGCAGTGATGAAAAGTCTGAAGACAGGAGAAGGTAAAATAGAATAGCACTTTGTGTCACAGATAATATTCATGTGGCCTGGATCAATGTTGAACTGTTACATTTATTACACGGTGTCCTGGTTCCACCAGGGATAGGGTTAATTCTCCCCAGGCACCAGCATGGACACATGTATTCCACCCCATGTGAG
This sequence comes from Larus michahellis, assembly GCF_964199755.1. Classification (NCBI taxonomy): domain Eukaryota; kingdom Metazoa; phylum Chordata; class Aves; order Charadriiformes; family Laridae; genus Larus; species Larus michahellis. The sequence continues at coordinate 78,020,963 of NC_133896.1, read as the reverse complement.
CCATGCCCACTCTGAGATGCCGGGGGAGGGGGCAGGAAGTTGCCACGGGGGAGCGGGCTGGGGCATCCCGGGTCCGGTCGTGAGCGGTGGTTCCGTAATCGTGTTTGTACATTCCTCTGTCCGTGTTGTTGTTGTTGTTTTCTTGTTCCCTTTGCTGTTCTGTTAAACTGCCTTTGTCTCAACCCATGAGTTTTGCCTTTTTCTTCCCATTCTTCCCTGTGGGAGGGGAAGCTTGAGAGAGTGGCACGTGGTTCTTTGTTGCCGTCTGAGGCCAAACCACGACACACTGGCATTTTCTGTCATATAAAACAAAGTCCTTTCATTGGGTCTTCCAAACCCTCCTGCCATCTATTTCTGCAGGTTTGGCCATCTCTTCCCCAATCACTTAGTCACAGGTCAGAAAGAGGATTAAACCAGGAAATGTCACCTTTCTTAATACCTTGCATCTTGATGAAAGGAAGAAAACAGGTCATAATCAACCTGGAAAAGACACTCTCGCTTTGCTTTGACCTCAGACTTTAGCAGAAAGACTGGGCAAGAAAGAAACGTGCCTTTCTTCCTTATTGTTTGTTTAGAAAAGTGGGGAAGGACTTTCCACAGAGACTGGAAGGAACCATTGGGCTATAAACCCACTTCCTAGTGAAATGAGAAAATACTGTAGCAAAAATCTATTGCTGCTCCAAAATCCCTACCAATTTTTTTTTTGTTATCTGATCAAAGCAAGACATGGGGCAGGATCCTTTTGAAGTATCATTTTGCATTGTTCTTTCAAGTTAATAGCACTATATGAATTCATAACAGCTGTGATATTTGCCCTCTAAACGAAAAACTGTGATAACTGATGAGCCAAGGCTAACTAGTTCTCATAATATTTTTAGGTTTTTTTTCTTTTCTTCTGCAATCTTGAGAAATTTACTGGTTTTGAGTGATGTTCAGTCTTTACCTGCTGTTGAAGGTGATATAGTTGGTCAGAAGGTCACAGTGATTTCCTTTGCCTCAAAACATACATCATGTTTGGCATTTTCTCCAATCTCTTCATGCATCTTCTATCCCGACTATGTCTCTCAAAAATGACAGTAGGTCAAATATTTCTCTTATTTCCTGCAGTTCTCAAATGTTCATTCTGAAGATTCTGAAGTGAATTCTAATTGACACCGTGGATTTAAATATTTTATTTATGCTGTTCCTTCCTGGTCCTTTAGCTTTCCTCATTAACTTCTTTTTCCCATGTATCATCATCTTCTTGTCCTTCTTCATGAACACTAACACATTCCAGCTTTCTCCTGGGAATCACTGCAGTTTTCAACCATTGATGCTAGGTTTGAGTGCGGAAGGGTCTATCAGAAGATAACTGATCTGAGATGCCCACTGCCACAAGCCAAGAATATAATAGAATAATAGAATGATTATAATTGGAAGGGACCTTAAAGATCATCTAGTGCTAACCCCCTGCCATGGGCAGGGACACCTTCCTTTAGAAGGTTTAGAAGTTGCTCAAGGCCGCATCCAACCTGGCCTTGAACACTTCTAGGGATGGGGCATCCACAGCTTCTCTGGGCAACCTGTACCAGTGTCTCACCACCCTCACAGTAAAGAATTTCTTCCTAATATCTAATCTAAATCTCACCGCTTTCAGTTTGAAACTGTTACCCCTCATCCTATCGCTACGGTCCCTGACAAAGAGTCCCTCCCCATCTTTCCTGTAGGCCCCATTTAGGTACTGGAAGGCTGCTATAAGGTCTCCCTGTAGCCTTTTCTTCTCCAGGCTCAACAACCCCAACTCTCTCAGCCTGTCTTCAGAGGAGAGGTGCTCTAGCCCTCTGATCATCTTTGTGGCCCTTTTCTGCACTCGCTCCAGCATATCCATGTCCTTATAGGGAAGCTTAGGAAGAGTGGGCTTGATGAATGGACAGTAAGGTGGATAGATAAGTGGTTGAAAGACAGAGCTCAGAGGGTAGTGATTAGGGGCACAGAATCTAGTTGGAGGTCAGGGACGAGTGGTGTTCCCCAGGGGTCAGTACTGGGTCCAGTCCTCTTCAATATATTCATCAGTGACCTGGATGAGGGGATAGAGTGCACCCTCAGCAAGTTCGCCGATGACACAAAGCTGCGGCGGGTGGCTGACACACCAGAAGGCTGTGACGCCATACAGAGAGACCTGGCCAGGCTAGAGTTGGGCAAAGAGGAACCTTATGAAATTCAATAAGGGCAAGTGTAGGGTGCTGCACCTGGGGAGGAATAACCCCATGCACCAGTACAGGTTGGGGGCTGACCTGCTGGAGAGCAGCTCATCTGAAAGAGACCTGGAAGTCCTCGTGGACAACAGGATGACCATGAGCCAGCAATGTGCCCTTGTGGCCAAGAAGGCCAATGGCATCCTGGGGTGCATCAAGAACAGTGTGTCAAGCAGGTCGAGGGAGGTCATCCTCCCCCTCTACTCTGCCTTGGTGAGGCCGCACCTGGAGTACTATGTCCAGTTCTGGGCTCCCCAGTTCAAGAAGGACAGGGAACTACCGGAGACGGTGCAGCGGAGAGCTACCAAGATGATGAGGGGACTGGAGCACCTCTCTTATGAAGAAAGGCTGAGGGATTTGGGTCTCTTCAGTCTGGAAAAAAGATGGCTGAGGGGGGACCTTATCAACACCTATAAATACTTAAAGGGCGAGCGTCAGGAGGATGGGGCCAGGCTCTTTTCAGTGGTGCCCAGGGACAGGACAAGAGGTAATGGGCACAAACTTGAGCATAGGAAGTTCCACCTAAACATGAGGAGGAACTTCTTTCCTGTGAGGGTGGCAGAGCACTGGCACAGGCTGCCCAGAGAGGTGGTGGAGTCTCCTTCTCTGGAGACATTCAGAACCCGCCTGGACGCGTTCCTGTGCAACCTGCTCTAGGTGACCCTGCTCTGGCAGGGGGGTTGGACTAGATGATCTCCAGAGATCCCTTCCGACCCTATGATTCTATGATTCTTATGGACATGGCTCCGGATCTGGACACAGTAGTCCAGGTGGGGTCTCATGAGAACTGATTAGAGGGGGAGAATCACCTCCCTCGAACTGCTGGCCATGCTTCTTTTGATGCAGACCAGGATGTGGTTGGCTTTCTGGGCTGTGAGCACACATTGCCGGCTCATGTTGAGCTTCTCATCAACCGACACTCCCAAGTCTTTCTTCTCAGGGCTGTTCTCAATCCATTCTCCACCCAGACTGTATTTGAGCTTGGGATTGCCCCAACCCATGTGCGTGACCCTGCACTTGGCCTTGTTGAATTTCATGAGGTTTGCACAGGCCCTCTGGATGCCATCCCTTCCCTCCAACATGTTGACCACACCACACAGCTTGATGCCATTGGCAGACTTGCTGAGGGTACACTCAGTCCCACTGTCCATGTCACTGACAAAGATGTTAAACAGCACCAGTCCCAGTTCCGACCCCTGAGGAACACCAGTTGCCACTGGTTGCCACTTGGACATCGAGCCCTTGACCGCAACCCTTTGAGTACAACCATCCAGCCAACTCTTTATCCACCAAGTGGTCCATCCATCAAATCCATGTCATTCCAATTTAGAGACAAGGACGTCGTGCAGGACTGTGTCAAGTGCTATGTACAAATCCAGGTAGATTATGTCAGTTGCTCCTCCCTTATCCACCAATGCTGTAACACCATCATAGATGGCCACCAAATTTTTCAGGCATGACTTGCCTTTAGTGAAGCCATGTTGGCTGTCACCAATCACCTCCTTGTTTTCCATTTGCCTTAGTGTGATTTGCAGGAGGATCTGCTCCATGATCTTGCCAGGCACAGAGGTGAGACTGACCAGTCTGTAGCTCCCTGGGTCTTCCTTTTTCCCCCTTTTTAAAAATGGGGGTTATGTTTCCCCTTTTCCAATCAGTAGAAACTTCACAGCACTGCCACAACTTCTCAATATGACAGATAGTGGCTTGTCAACTTCATACGCCAGTTTCCTCAGGACCCACAGATGAATCTCACCAGGTCCCATGGACTTGTGCACCTTTGTGTTTCTTAGATGTTCTCAAGTCTGGCCTTCTCCCACAGCAGCGGTTCCTCATTCTCCCAGTCCCTGCCTTTACCTTCTGTGACTTGGGCAGAATGGCTAGAGCACTTGCTGGTGAAGACTGAGTCAAAAAAAGTCATTGAGTACCTCAGCCTTGTCCATGTCCTGGGTGACCAGGTCTCTCATTTTCTTACGTAGAGGGCTCACATTTTCCCTAGTCTTCCTTTTATCACTGACATACCTATAGAAGCCTGCCTTATTGCCCTTGATGTCCCTGGCCAGATTGAACTCTATCTGGGCTTTAGCTTTCCTAACCTGATCCCTGGTACTGGTACCTGAGGACAATTCTACCTATCCTCACTTCCACCCTCTGTAGGCTTCCTTTTTCTGTTTGAGATTGTCCAGGAGCTCCTTCTTCAGCCATGCAGGCCTCCTGACGTTTTCGCCTGATGACTTCTTTCTTGGGATGCATCACTCCTGAGCTTGGAGGAGGTGAATCCTTCAATATTAACCAGCTTCCTTGGGCCCCTCTCCTCTCCAGTACTTTTTCCCATGTTACCCTGACAAGCAGGTCAATCAAGAGGCCAAAGTCTGCTCTCCTGAAGTCCAGGGTAGTGAGTTTGCTGTCCACCCTGCTTGGTGCCCTGAGGATCTTGAACTCCACCATTTCATGGTCACTACAGCCAAGGCTACCCTTGAGCTTCACATTCCCCACCAGCCCCTCCTTGTTGGTAAGAACAAGGTACAGCATGGCACTTCTCCTCATTGGCTCTTCCACTATCTAGAGAATGAAGCTATCATTGACACACTCCAGGAACCTCCTGGATTGCTTATGCCCTGCTGTGTTGTCCCTCCAACAGGTATCAGGGTGATTGAAGTCCCCCATGAGGACCAGGGTTTGTGAACGTGAGGCTGCTCCTGTCTGTCTTTAGAGGGTCTCATTCTCTCAGTCTTCCTGGGCAGGTGGCAGACCCCCACTATAACACCACTTGTCCCTGCCCTCCCTTTAACCGTGACCCACAAATTCTCAGTCAGTTCCTCATCTGTCCCCAAGTGAAGCTCCATGCACTCCAGCTGGTGATTCATGTAGAGGGCAATACACTCTCCTCATCTCCCCTGCTTGTCCTTCATGAAGAGCCTGTATTCTTCTATTCCAACAATATTCGTTGGTATTCCAACAATACCTTGCATCTTGATGAAAGGAAGAAGACAGGTCATAATCAACATGGAAAAGACTTTCTCCCTTTGCTTTGATCTTATTGCTTAACTCACTTCTCTACACTTGGTTGACTTCACCTGTGTCCTGGTTCTGGCAGGGATAGGGTTAATTTTCCCCAGGATCTGGCAGGGGACACAGGTATTCCATCCCATGTGAGCCATGCCCAGTCTGTAGCCAGCAGCTGCCAGGGAAGGGGCAGGAAGTCCTGCTTGCAGCAAAGCATGTGGTTCTTTGTTGCCGTCTGAGGTTAAACTGCAACGATGTCTAAGGCAGAAGACTCCGAAACAAACCTTTTTGGGCAATCTCACATTAACAAAGGGGGTTTCCTTATGTTTTTATGTCCTGTATTTCAATTTTTGCCCATTTCCTATTGTCCTTTTGCTGGGTACCACTGAGAAGAGTCTCTCTCCATCTTTTTTACCACCTCTCCCATCAAGCGCTGTAAGCTTATATTCATATGAGAAAGCCCTCCGGTTACTTAATAATTTTTGTGACCCTTCAGTGGACTCACTCCAGTATATCCATGGTTTTCTTACGTTATCTGGGAAAATATTCTCATATTATTTCTTAGGCCCCTCATAACTTGAAGATGACTTTGCTATCAAACTTCAGAGGTATTTTGTTGTCTGTTCTGAGTGCGTGTGATTTGTAATGGTTCAAAAAGCTAGGTTCAAACTGAAAAAGCTGTCCAATGACTTATGCAGGTCAGCATCTAAAATACCATGATATTATGCCCATTTATCTCTGCCATTGGAGTAATCTCAATTTTCAGTAACCTGCTTAGTTCCTCTAATCCACAGAGGATTGGAGACCCACTTCAGTGGCCTTTATAGAAGTTGTTAGAGTAGGACTTCTAGCTGACCCAGTTACAACTTCTTAAGAGTTTAGCAATCACAATGAAAAAAAAAATGGAAGGAACATTTTGGTTAAATTTAGATTAAGTTTTCAGTTTTTGACTGCAAAATAGAGTTTCTGTTCGTAAATAAAATTAAGTCTACAACCTTATAAAAATATAAACATTCTGGTGATGAATTTGCAAGGGACAAGGTAGTTCTCTGCTGTTTCATTATCTGTAAGCATAGCTAAGGGTTCAGTTCATGACAAGGTTTCTATAAATTAACACTGAATTATCTGAGCCCCGGACATATATAGTCAGACTGCAGGAGGTGCCTCGACCTTTCTCCTGGGGCAGGGATAGGTGGCAGACCTGCCTGCAAAAGGTGTGCCCAGGTGGAGGATTGGAATGACATGGATTTGATGGATGGACCACTTGGTGGATAAAGAGTTGGCTGGATGGTTGTACTCAAAGGGTTGCGGTCAAGGGCTCGATGTCCAAGTGGCAACCAGTGGCAACTGGTGTTCCTCAGGGGTCGGAACTGGGACTGGTGCTGTTTAACATCTTTGTCAGTGACATGGACAGTGGGACTGAGTGTACCCTCAGCAAGTCTGCCAATGGCATCAAGCTGTGTGGTGTGGTCAACATGTTGGAGGGAAGGGATGGCATCCAGAGGGCCTGTGCAAACCTCATGAAATTCAACAAGGCCAAGTGCAGGGTCACGCACATGGGTTGGGGCAATCCCAAGCTCAAATACAGTCTGGGTGGAGAATGGATTGAGAACAGCCCTGAGAAGAAAGACTTGGGAGTGTCGGTTGATGAGAAGCTCAACATGAGCCGGCAATGTGTGCTCACAGCCCAGAAAGCCAACCACATCCTGGTCTGCATCAAAAGAAGCATGGCCAGCAGTTCGAGGGAGGTGATTCTCCCCCTCTAATCAGTTCTCATGAGACCCCACCTGGACTACTGTGTCCAGATCCGGAGCCATGTCCATAAGAATCATAGAATCATAGGGTCGGAAGGGATCTCTGGAGATCATCTAGTCCAACCCCCCTGCCAGAGCAGGGTCACCTAGAGCAGGTTGCACAGGAACGCGTCCAGGCGGGTTCTGAATGTCTCCAGAGAAGGAGACTCCACCACCTCTCTGGGCAGCCTGTGCCAGTGCTCTGCCACCCTCACAGGAAAGAAGTTCCTCCTCATGTTTAGGTGGAACTTCCTATGCTCAAGTTTGTGCCCATTACCTCTTGTCCTGTCCCTGGGCACCACTGAAAAGAGCCTGGCCCCATCCTCCTGACGCTCGCCCTTTAAGTATTTATAGGTGTTGATAAGGTCCCCCCTCAGCCATCTTTTTTCCAGACTGAAGAGACCCAAATCCCTCAGCCTTTCTTCATAAGAGAGGTGCTCCAGTCCCCTCATCATCTTGGTAGCTCTCCGCTGCACCGTCTCCGGTAGTTCCCTGTCCTTCTTGAACTGGGGAGCCCAGAACTGGACATAGTACTCCAGGTGCGGCCTCACCAAGGCAGAGTAGAGGGGGAGGATGACCTCCCTCGACCTGCTTGACACACTGTTCTTGATGCACCCCAGGATGCCATTGGCCTTCTTGGCCACAAGGGCACATTGCTGGCTCATGGTCATCCTGTTGTCCACGAGGACTTCCAGGTCTCTTTCAGATGAGCTGCTCTCCAGCAGGTCAGCCCCCAACCTGTACTGGTGCATGGGGTTATTCCTCCCCAGGTGCAGCACCCTACACTTGCCCTTATTGAATTTCATAAGGTTCCTCTTTGCCCAACTCTAGCCTGGCCAGGTCTCTCTGTATGGCGTCACAGCCTTCTGGTGTGTCAGCCACCCGCCGCAGCTTTGTGTCATCGGCGAACTTGCTGAGGGTGCACTCTATCCCCTCATCCAGGTCACTGATGAATATATTGAAGAGGACTGGACCCAGTACTGACCCCTGGGGAACACCACTCGTCCCTGACCTCCAACTAGATTCTGTGCCCCTAATCACTACCCTCTGAGCTCTGTCTTTCAACCACTTATCTATCCACCTTACTGTCCATTCATCAAGCCCACTCTTCCTAAGCTTCCCTATAAGGACATGGATATGCTGGAGCGAGTGCAGAAAAGGGCCACAAAGATGATCAGAGGGCTAGAGCACCTCTCCTCTGAAGACAGGCTGAGAGAGTTGGGGTTGTTGAGCCTGGAGAAGAAAAGGCTACAGGGAGACCTTATAGCAGCCTTCCAGTACCTAAATGGGGCCTACAGGAAAGATGGGGAGGGACTCTTTGTCAGGGACCGTAGCGATAGGATGAGGGGTAACAGTTTCAAACTGAAAGCGGTGAGATTTAGATTAGATATTAGGAAGAAATTCTTTACTGTGAGGGTGGTGAGACACTGGTACAGGTTGCCCAGAGAAGCTGTGGATGCCCCATCCCTAGAAGTGTTCAAGGCCAGGTTGGATGCGGCCTTGAGCAACTTCTAAACCTTCTAAAGGAAGGTGTCCCTGCCCATGGCAGGGGGTTAGCACTAGATGATCTTTAAGGTCCCTTCCAATTATAATCATTCTATTATTCTATTATATTCTTGGCTTGTGGCAGTGGGCATCTCAGATCAGTTATCTTCTGATAGACCCTTCCGCACTCAAACCTAGCATCAATGGTTGAAAACTGCAGTGATTCCCAGGAGAAAGCTGGAATGTGTTAGTGTTCATGAAGAAGGACAAGAAGATGATGATACATGGGAAAAAGAAGTTAATGAGGAAAGCTAAAGGACCAGGAAGGAACAGCATAAATAAAATATTTAAATCCACGGTGTCAATTAGAATTCACTTCAGAATCTTCAGAATGAACATTTGAGAACTGCAGGAAATAAGAGAAATATTTGACCTACTGTCATTTTTGAGAGACATAGTCGGGATAGAAGATGCATGAAGAGATTGGAGAAAATGCCAAACATGATGTATGTTTTGAGGCAAAGGAAATCACTGTGACCTTCTGACCAACTATATCACCTTCAACAGCAGGTAAAGACTGAACATCACTCAAAACCAGTAAATTTCTCAAGATTGCAGAAGAAAAGAAAAAAAACCTAAAAATATTATGAGAACTAGTTAGCCTTGGCTCATCAGTTATCACAGTTTTTCGTTTAGAGGGCAAATATCACAGCTGTTATGAATTCATATAGTGCTATTAACTTGAAAGAACAATGCAAAATGATACTTCAAAAGGATCCTGCCCCATGTCTTGCTTTGATCAGATAACAAAAAAAAAATTGGTAGGGATTTTGGAGCAGCAATAGATTTTTGCTACAGTATTTTCTCATTTCACTAGGAAGTGGGTTTATAGCCCAATGGTTCCTTCCAGTCTCTGTGGAAAGTCCTTCCCCACTTTTCTAAACAAACAATAAGGAAGAAAGGCACGTTTCTTTCTTGCCCAGTCTTTCTGCTAAAGTCTGAGGTCAAAGCAAAGCGAGAGTGTCTTTTCCAGGTTGATTATGACCTGTTTTCTTCCTTTCATCAAGATGCAAGGTATTAAGAAAGGTGACATTTCCTGGTTTAATCCTCTTTCTGACCTGTGACTAAGTGATTGGGGAAGAGATGGCCAAACCTGCAGAAATAGATGGCAGGAGGGTTTGGAAGACCCAATGAAAGGACTTTGTTTTATATGACAGAAAATGCCAGTGTGTCGTGGTTTGGCCTCAGACGGCAACAAAGAACCACGTGCCACTCTCTCAAGCTTCCCCTCCCACAGGGAAGAATGGGAAGAAAAAGGCAAAACTCATGGGTTGAGACAAAGGCAGTTTAACAGAACAGCAAAGGGAACAAGAAAACAACAACAACAACACGGACAGAGGAATGTACAAACACGATTACGGAACCACCGCTCACGACCGGACCCGGGATGCCCCAGCCCGCTCCCCCGTGGCAACTTCCTGCCCCCTCCCCCGGCATCTCAGAGTGGGCATGGCTCACATGGGGTGGAATACATGTGTCCATGCTGGTGCCTGGGGAGAATTAACCCTATCCCTGGTGGAACCAGGACACCGTGTAATAAATGTAACAGTTCAACATTGATCCAGGCCACATGAATATTATCTGTGACACAAAGTGCTATTCTATTTTACCTTCTCCTGTCTTCAGACTTTTCATCACTGCTTTTCTTTGCCTACCATGGCTACCCTGTGCTTCCCTATGCAGAACTTTGCTACATGCTTTTTCACCTTCTCTGACAGTCCTCCACCTGACCTCCTTCCGTATTCTTATTTTCTCTTCCTCTCCTTATTTATCCTTATACTTCCTGTCCATTGATCGACTGGAGCACTGCTATGGTCTCCTACTTGAAAGGATGCCAGATTGTCAATGTTTGAAGTAATTCTTACCTATTTCAATTGGAATCATCACAGCTGCAACTTTATTCCATCTTCGTCCCCAAAAGATTATTTTGGGGAGAAAGTTTTTATCAGAGGAAAAAGGTGTTCTGTTAATGTATGTCCTTAGCTTTATCTTTAGCAGATCCGATATTTCACTCAGGCACAGATATGCAACTGAAAAAAAAAAGGCTTTCCTTGATGTATAAAGCACAAGGAAAGGTTAGGGTTTTTTATATGACGAGACATTTCTTTTGCTAATATTGAATGTTTTACTAATTTGCTAACTTTTGCTAATTTTAATATTTTGCTAATATTAAAAGGGCTGTTTTCCTTTTTTTGTATTATCTGACTGTACAAAGAGGAGTTTGGCTCATCCTAGTTACAATCCTTAAAGCCACTACTGGTTACCCCTTGACCTCTTCTTCACCAAACCAATCCTAAACAAGACCTGGAACACATTCAGGAGACGGAACATGCTGGTTTGAGCACCCCACGGATATTCAAAATTCTCAAAATCTGTCATTCCTGGCCTGAAGGAGAAAAGGGAGGCAAAAGAGGTGGGGAAAGTGTCACCCCCTGTGTCAAAAAGGACTGTCATGGTTTGGCAACAAAGAACCATATGCTGTTGTCTCGAACTCGCCCCGCCACGGAGAAGAATGGGAAGAAAAAGGCAAAACTTGTGGGTTGAGACAGAACAGCAAAGGGAACAAGAAAACAAGAGCAATAACACAGATAGAGGAATATACAAACACGATTACTGTACCACAGCTCACCGATCAGACCCAGGACCCCCAGCCCGTCCCCAAAGGGACTTCCTGCCCCCTGCCCTGTCAGCTACAGACTGGGTATGGCTCACACAGGATGGAATACTTGTGTACCTGCCAGAGCCTGGGGAGAATTAACACTATACCCGCTGGAACCAGGACAGACATATTCAAAACATGGCTATAAATGGCCCCAAGCAACTTTCTGTAGCTGACAGTACTTTGAGTTGGGGGTTGGACTAGATGATTTCCAGAGGTCTTTTCCAGCTTCAGTGATTCTGTGATTCTGTGTGCTTTGGGAAGATCCATGAAAATCAATTGGATGGCTCTGTCAGGTCTGGCAAATAGCTGTCTGTCTTCTTGCTTTCTCTTCCATATTACTCCTGAAGCCTTGAAAAAAGATTATATATCTACACTCTTATACCAAGCTGATTTGGTAAGTGCAGCCAATGTTTTCACAGAAAATATATGCTGAGAGAATACTGTTGCTTGCATTCTGTTCTTGAGTGCTCAGAGGAGAGATGGCATGTAATTTTGTTTGAAGAGCTAAACGTCCTTATAATGCCAACCCCCATAAACTATCAATGGGTAGAGAACATTGTATCTGGGCACACAGTTTATCAGAAGGAAAATTAAGTAACACTCTCAGAATCATGAACCTGATTATTTACTGAAATGAAATGCACATCACCAGCTTCCATTCTATCTTGTCACTTTCTGCTCTAGTGTGATAGCTTTTAAGAAACTTTCCTTTCTGAGAAGAAACCTGCCTTCTGCCTTATATTGTTTGCTGGAATCTGAAATGGAATTTCTATATTTAAATGAAAGATCCATTTCTCTTTCATCTGCCTTGCTTTTCTCTCCTGCTAGATTATAACATACTTAGCAAGTCTGAGGTGAAGACCAGATAAGTAAAAATATCGCTATTCATTCAAACAAGATGTTTTGTTGCTTTGTAAGTATCAAATCTTATTTGTTTCTTCTTAGGCTGCAGTCTGTGCTTAAACTTTTTAATTGCTGTGTCACATAGGGTTAAAGGAATTTAACTAGACCACAGATGAAGTTGCGACAAGTGAGAGAGGTTACTCAGCTCCTTTCTTTGCCCAATGGCAGGCACTCTGTTGTCTTGGTTTCTGTCACTTTCTGTTTTTCACCCATTCTCAAACTTCCTTTATTTTTTTTTTCTTTTCTTTCCTTTCCTCTCACCTTTGTTGAGGGATAGACTATGGATTTCTTTCCAGATTGGAAAATGCTGGAGGTATTTATTTGCCTTCTTCAGTGATATGCATACAGCTTTGGGAGCACACTTGTAAAGCATTTTAACTGAAAGATCTATGAAAATCGCTCCATGGCTGTGTCAGGTCTGGCAAATAGCTGTCTGTCTTCTTGATTTCTCTTCCATAACTGTCTTATACAGCAAGTCCTTGACATGGTTTAACCGCAGCTGGCAGCTAAGACCACACAGCCACTTGCACAGTTCTCCCCCTTCCCTTCAGAAGGAGAAGAGGGAGAAAAGATGGGGGAGGGCAAGGGAAGGGAAGGGAAGGGAAGGGAAGGGAAGGGAAGGGAAGGGAAGGGAAGGGAAGGGAAGGGAAGGGAAGGGAAGGGAAGGGAAAGGAAGGGAAGGGAAGGGAAGGGAAGGGAAGGGAAGGGAAGGGAAGGGAAGGGAAGGGAAGGGAAGGGAAGGGAAGGGAAGGGAAGGGAAGGGAAGGGAAGGGAAGGGAAGGGAAGGGAAGGGAAGGGAAGGGAAGGGAAGGGAAGGGAAGGGAAGGGAAGGGAACCTCGTGGGCTGAGATAAAGACAGTTCAATAGAACAATATCAGAAAACGAAAATAGCAAAAGCAGCAGCAGCAGCAGCAACAACAACATTAATAATAATAATAATAATAATAGAATATACAAGACACAAGTCACTCTCACCTCCTGGTAAATTGGTGAATTGGCACCTAACCGAGCAGTGGTTTCAGATTCTTCCCCCAGCCATGCTAACCCCCATTTATATAGTAAACATGACATCTATGGTACAGACTATTCCATTGTTCTGTCTATGCTCAGTCTCAGCTTTACTTAGCAACAACTAAAACAATATGCATTATTGACATTCCTTTCACAGCAATCACTAGAAAGAAAATTAACTCTTTCCAGCTGAAACCAGGACAGTCATGCTGCTATATGTCTCATAAACATAAAAACTAAGAAAGTTTGATCAGTACTGCATGTATTTAATGAGGTGAGAGCAATGTAGCTTATTTTGCAGAACCAGTGTAGAACTTAGCAAAAATGAAGTCATACTTCTTTACAGTGTTGCCTGATGATGGTCCCCAATAAATTGAATACAATCATGCTTTGGCCAGGTTATATTGTAGAGTCAGCACTGTGAGGTGCCTAAGATGATTCTTCTGGTTGCAAACAGAGCTCAGCCTCCTGGGTTATTGATCTGGTTGTGGACTTTGGCAATTGATGTGGTTCTGGACTTTGGCAGAATCTAGAGATTCTGCTATTTCATTTGTGGTCCCTGCCAGAGAGAAAATTGTCTTATTTACACTAAACTCTGCATAACACAGGTATATTGCGTGTCCTGGGTGTTAATGGTGCCCATCTTCTCTCTTTCTCCAAACTAAATGAAATAGAAGATGGTAGAAGCAAAAGAAACAAAATTGAGAAGAACATGAACTTTATATGTGGTATACTTGTATTTTCTTTCAGGGAAAAAAAAACATTTTATGAGCAGTGCATAATGGTTTTGCTTGTAGTGTTCATAAACCTGCTTGACATAATAAAAACCCTCTGGAAATGTATTGGCTGTCATTCGTTGAAGTTAGAGAAGTCAGTAGAGAAGTCAGTTAGTACAGCAGAGTTGTTTACAGTTTGATGACAGTGAAACTTGCTTCTGGGGGGAGGGAGAGGGAAGGGGAGCAAGAAAATAGCTAGTCCTACTAAAGGCAAGGCCAAGCTTCCTTAAGCAAAGAACTTTTGATACTATCTCTTTTTGTTACACACATGGCCTACAGGTGCCTGTCAAGCTCGGAACCCCATTTTTCTAGGTATTGCCTTTCTGATTCTGCTTTGGTAGTTTGCCACTAAGTAGACGAGAGCAAAGCATTTTTTCCCTGATTCTTCCATTACACTTGTGCCACAGACCTCAAGTGAATTAGATGCAACATACAACAAATTCCAGGAGGGCTGGGCCAGAGCCAGTTTTCAGGACTATTTCAGTAGCTGACAGGATCTTCCTGTCCATAAACCTAAGAACTGGCATGCTGGAAAAAACGTGAAACAAAATTCAAGCTGCTAGATCAAAACAGTACGTAATTAAAAATGGAGGATTTAGAAAAAAAGTGATGCAGAATTAGAACTCTTTTTGCTACTAAGCTAACTTGTGTGATACATTCTTTTTCATTAGGAACACTACCTACTCAGTGTGGAAACAACAAGAATAGAAAATGGATGGGTTTAACAAGAAGAGGAAACCACTGCAACTCCATTGAAAATGTTCTTATCTTTACTGCAGTCTTGGCATCTGCAAGAGGTTTGACAAAATATGTAATCTCTTAATGACAAAAAATCTAACGAAGTGGCACATTCTGTCCCTTGCGCTTGGTACATTCTGGAAATAAATACGAATGATGATTTATAAGTAGTAAATCCATGTATGTACCAATTTCCAAAGAACTACCAGCTTGGTGAGGAGGAGAAAGGAAACCTACAGCAATCTAAAACACAGAGGATTCATGTTACAAGTAAATTTAAGGGACGTTTTTTAAAATGGCATATGAAAGGTCACGTTCATTCTGTATGAGTATAAGCTCAGGAAGAATTTGAGACATACTGGTCTCAAAAACAGTACACTGTTCTGTGTCTTTTGCTTTCAGGATAAATAAAAAAAAACCACAACAACCTTAAACCACCATGAATCCTATAATGGTCCCTGCAAATTATGGTCAAACAGAAGATAAACCTTGAAAAACAATTTTAATGGGAAAGCTTATTTAAGTTTTTAACACCTATGGGTGAAATACACACATAGTTAGAAACATTAGATTTTCATCTTGCCTCTGCCCCAATTTAATAGATGATTTTATCTGTCTTCCAGTTTTGCATTCTATAATATTAATATCTAAGTTAATATTAACCTATAATATTATCCTGCATTTTGGGGTGTGGAGAATTAGTTGATGGCAGTACATGTTTTGTGTTGTACATGTTTAGACACAATACAAAAGTCTCACTAAGGGCAAAGCATTATTTAAAGCACTTATTCGACATGACACAAGGATGGGAGAGACCGCCTGGATTATCATTTCAGGTACTGTAATAGGACATCATCAGATATTACAATGATATTTGTAATATCATTGTAAAAACCCATACCTTCCATACCTGCTGGGTGTGCACAGCTTTCTACTCATATAATTGGCTGAATAGAATCCTTTTATATTGGTATCGGGAACAATACTGGTTCTTTAGTATTATTAATGTTAATTAGTTAGTATCCTATTTAATCTATTTATATTTCAGCCCTCATGTTTCCTTGGTTTTCCCCAATTCCCCTTCCTGAGTGGGGAGGGGTCATCAGGTGATAGAATAGTTGTGTAAACGACAATAAATTGTTGTGGGTTTCTCAAACCATAGCGGTCTTTAGCAACCATATTTTTAATTAGCTGTGAGTATACATGGAACAGATGGCTCAGGATGACCAGGCTTCAGAGCACAGTGACAAGCCATGTTGGAATATCCTGATTAGTAATTTCTATTTTACAGTTTTCACAGGCTTCTGCAATGGTCACAAACTATAGGACAAACTTGAATTTCTATCCTATATCACAATTAAAACTTAAACTTCAATAAATCTTGCCACAAGAACCATTCATGATTGCTTTCCTTTTAGAGTGTTTTCAGATGTGAGAATTTTTGTCTTACACTTACAACTATAGTTGTGCTGAAGATAAAACAGCTTTTAGATATAGCAGAGTATCACTCAGAGAGGCAAAATAATTTTGAAATGTCTAATCTAAAAATATATAAAATACATTCAGCCCTAGGGAGTAACCAAGATTAGGCTAGTCTATTTGACAATACTCTACTTGACCATGCCCTTGATCTCTTCTGCTTTCTTCCTTTTGCAAAGCACAGTTTGAGAACTCTTTGCTCTTTGGTACTTCAAATTTTAAGATTGTATTTGACAATGAAGCATATTTGGTTTGCAGAATATGCAGACACGTGAGTGCTATGGCTTCAGGAGGAAGGTAAGGCTTCAGGGGTCTGGCAGCAGGGCAAGAAGTTATCAGGACCACCACCATCAAGGAAGAGAGAGCACTATGCAGCAAACTTTCTATTTTATATTGAATGTGACATTCATGGCATGAAATAATCCTGTTGACCAGCTTGTGTCAAGTGCCTGGGTCTCACTCCTCCTCATCCCAGCACCTGGCATAGCTGGCTATAAAGTAAGTATTTTCATGAATTCAGCCACTAGAGTCTTGTAAAAGTGCAGTTTTCCCAAGCGTTAGAATAAAAATTAGCCCTCTGTTGCTCAAACCAGGATGAAGACTAACAGTTCTGTATATGTAGTGATGATTAGTTGTCATCATTTTGTCTGGATTGGCCAACCAGAATGACAGATCGGGATCAAAGGCAGAGGAACAGACAGGGTCCTCCTCTGACATCAGCCATTGAAGAAAGAGAGTTGAGCTTTTGATCCCTTAGCTTTTATACTGAGCGTGATGCATATGGGATGGAATACCCTGTTGGTCAGTTTTGGGTCACATGTCCTGTCCGCTCCTCCCTGCATGTGTGACCCCCTATGCTTTTCCGCTTCCGACCCTCTAATGGAGTAAATAACGAAGTTAACCGGCCTTGGTTGTTATAGCAATAAGTATAAGTAAGAGCCTCTCTGCGTACCATTCCTTGGTATAATCAGGTCTTATCACTCTGAGAGTGAACAGTTTCTGAACAATATGCTGTTAATTTCAGAGTTTAGTCAGTTAGAAGAGGCCCAGCTAAAAAGCAAAATTACAAAACAGAAAATTGGTTCTATTTCACCTCAAACCAGGACATTCTACCCCTTATTCCGTACCATTAGTATAGTATAAGTACTGTTACCAAGAATTGTGTTGCTGATGAATTAATTTAGAAAAAATATTAGTTTTACAGTTTACAGCTGGCCTGATTTCTCAGTTTTCTAAGCACTGTCATTCCAGCAATCACTAATTCCTTAACTGATATATAATATACAGATATATTCATTTGCAACAAATTACAGACACAGTGTAGCTGTGTATCTTGGCGGTGCCAATGAGCATGTTCAGCACAGTCATTAATTCTCTAGGTGATTGAGGAACTGTGCTAGTTTCGGCGGGGATAGAGTTAATTCTCCCCAGACTCCGGCAGGGACACAGGTATCCCATGCCATGTGAGCCATGCCCAGTCTGGAGCCGGCAGCTGCCAGGAGAGGGGGCAGGAAGTCGAGGCTTGGAGCAGGCTGGGGGTCCCAGGTCCGGTGGGCGAGCGGTGGTTCCGTAATCGTGTTTGTACATTCCTCTATCCGTGTTGTTGGTGGTGTTTTCTTGTTCCCTTTGCTGTTCTGTTAAACTGCCTTTGTCTCAACCCACGAGTTTTGCCTTTTTCTGCCTGTTCTTCCCTCACAGCTGTGGCGGGGTTGAGAAGCGGACGCGTGGTTCTTTTTTGCCGTTCGAGGCTAAACCATGACAGGAAGTCTACAGGTAGTTTCTGCTGGCTGAGACAACTAATTTGAGACAATGGATTGACATGATATGAGGTGGTTGACCGAACTGAAGTTGCCTTCACAACAAAGTATTTGACAAACCATTGCAGAAGCTCTTCAAGTGGGAATTTCAGACAGTCCTGGAAATTCTCCCAGGCAGTTCCTGCTGTGTATAAGCCAATTGGCAGGCACTATTAGTATGGTATTGTCTCAGAGATGCCCCCAGTTAGTTGCTGCTGCAGAACTGATCAAACTGTACATAGATAAGATATTTGTAACTAGTCATAAGAACTGTTCTTACAGATACAGAAATGGTCACACATAACGCTTAAGACATCTAGACTAGGTTTACACACAAAAGACTGTATGCCAGCTTTATAAGAATTCAGAGAGCAGCAGTTCAGTGAGTCTCATCTGATTCAGATGAAGATTCCTTTGGAAAGATACTTGCAACAGAGCCTTACAGTGTCACTGTAAAGACACCAGCTGACCAACCTGTTAGAGAGATTTGATTTCCTATGTGGATATTATGCAAAAAATCCCAATGAATCAGTATTTTTTAAAAAGCAACTGTCTTATGAGTGTCCGTAACACCCATTCTCATGTACCTTACCTCCATTAGAATGTTCATTGACAGAAGGGGAAATTTGTGTTGCTCAGAGGCAAACTTCCTTGCTGAGATGTAAATACTTACTGAGCTGACATGACTAGACTAATTATATTGGTATTGGAGGCCCTGAGTTTGACCTTTGATATACTGCTATGGAGTTGTTAGGGATGTAACATTTATTAGTTAAAGTGCAATTAGGCAGGCATTACGAAAATACATGTAATTGGCAGAAATAACAGAACTTAGCTATTAAAGGATATTTGCCTGGCAACTCGCTACACTAATCAATGTATAGCACCTCAGAGCAGTCCACCAATCATAAGGTTAAAAATCCAGAAGTTGCTCATTCACCTCAGCCTGAAGGGGAGAAATCTACCTTCTGGAATGCCTAACTCTGGAGTGCCTCCAGGGACATCAGTGACCAAGCTCATGTGGCCAGAATCACTCTTAGCAGCCTACTCTTCCAGAACACGGATGGTCAGCTGCTGCACTTGTAAGCAAGGTAAGAGGAAACAGAAATAACCACTGCTCAGTAACATTGTAGTGTTTTCTGCATCAGTAACCACTCTTTCAGAACAGCAACAAATACCAGAACTCCTTCATGTGGATCCAATTATTGCATTAATTCAATCAATGAATGCTTTAGCCTGCCCTGATCTAAAGTTCAACAAAATCCCATGCACTGTGATCTGGAGAAAGTGGCAAGTTGGGTTTTTTTGGGTTATTTTTTTCAAAATCTGCAAACTTTTTGGAGTAGCTCTGTACTGGCTTTGTGGGCAAGGTCTGTTTTCCAGAAAGACGTGCAATTATTTCCATTGAGACTCCTACTTCAACATCACAAGGACAAATTTGACTGTGCATGCAGGAGTGGAACAGTGGCTCAAGAGGAACAGGGGTTTTAATCCCTAGATCACAGAACCAGAAATTTGCTGAAGCTCGTAGTTATAGAAATTATTGTCTTCTAATGGGCATTTATGTGAACCAGTGTATGAAATGATTTTGCAAGCTCAAGATACAGCTTAACGAGACAATTTTCTCAATGGCAAGGCCAGTTGTCCATTGTTACCTTTTTTGTTTGCTAGCCCACTTGAATGTGTGGATGCAGGTTGATCTAGATCAGGACACTGATTAGAATAACAAAACCAATGTTTTTATTTTTTTTCTTTTTATTTTCTTTTTTTTCTTTTTCTTTTCTTTTCTTTTTTTTTTTTTTTCTTTTCCAGGAGGTGTGGTGGTGTGCTTTTGGAGGGTTTATTTTTATTGCATTTCATTTACTAAACTAATTCACTGTATAGCTGAAAAAAGAGCTGTACTAGCACAATGTTGGGGCTACTGGAGTGTAGGTCCAAAAGGCAAGGTACAGAAATTTTGTCCATAGTACTAAGGAAAATGTGACTAAACCCATAGTTTCAATCCTGTGTTTATGGTGGAGGTTTTGTTAACACCTGTAACAGTAATATCAGTAAAGATTCCAAAATTATTCTGAATATGCCAGTAGGTTTCTGTACATGGTCACTTAGACACTGACTTTCTCACTTTTGATAGGTTATTCTATCACCAGAGGACTGACTTATTTCAGAATGAAGGACATAGGTTCCTGGTAAAATCAGCTCCTTGAAAGGAATTGCCGTATGAACATCACCAGGGAAAGGTGTGGGAGTAGCACCGGGGAGGGATGAGAAAGTGTTTTAAACTACCCAGAATTTGCATCCTGAGTGTTCCTGCTGCTGTGAGTAATACTGAAATGATGAAGTTCATTCTATCAATGCATTTCTGCTAATTATTTATATTATTCTTGCTCCACCTGTGATATTTTGCATAACCAAGAGCTCCATGGAAAAATGTCATTTCTTTTTTCCACATAATTACATTTATTTTCCAAAATTTAAACAAACATCCAAATTTCCATGCAAGAGAAGACATCTCTAAGCATACTCCCATGTC
The DNA here is from genome assembly GCF_964199755.1 of Larus michahellis. Lineage (NCBI taxonomy): Eukaryota > Metazoa > Chordata > Aves > Charadriiformes > Laridae > Larus > Larus michahellis. Next base: position 78,000,490 of record NC_133896.1, on the reverse strand, counting down.
TTCATATTGTCCACAGTTTTGTGGTGTTTGGAGAAAACACAGAATGCTTGAGAACATGTCTTTTCTTCAGTTCCCTTGTATAATTCAAGAGACTTTCTGTAGCCCTTCAGACTATTTACAGCTCCTGAAAGCTCCCTTAGGCCCTTGATCACAGGCTAGATACTACGACATTGTACCAAATCGTATTAAATGTCATTGTTTCCCAAGAGACCTTGAGCCTACTGGAGGTTCTCTGTACAGGAGAGAGCTCTGGTCTAAGTCAGCATCTATGGCTGCTTCAGTGGGACCAAGCAAGTGCAACAGGAATAAGATTATGGCCCATCAGATGGTCTTAGGGTAGTTTCTTTTTGAACTACATTTCTGATGTAGAAATGTTGATAGAATTTTTTTTCAAGTTAATAAAACCATTAATACTTTTCTTGAACAGAGTTGATTTCATTTCACTGGCTGAGATCTGTAAGCAAACCATATATTTTAAAGTAGACTCATACACCTAAACTGAAGACTAAATAAATGTTCAGCTATGGAATTTGGATAATGAGGTGAAGTCTCTGTGCTCAAAGAGCAACTAAGACTGGCTTTGCTATCTCTTCTGCAACCCAGGGGAGTGAAGGCTTGTCTGGCTATCATAGGATACATAAATAACAGGGTGGTCTTGGGGAGCCAGGACAGCCCTGCTTTTCATGAGCAGAGACAGTAAAATCAAGATAACAGAGACTTTGTGTAGCTCTTTGTTTCCTTGAGAGGCTACCATGCCCGGTAATTGACCTTTGCCTCATTACCTGTGAAATGCATATTAAAGTTGACACCCCTGTATATGCTAATGAAAATTTTAGAGATCATGCTAAACATATGTGACTATAGCACTCATCTCTCCACCCAAATCATGCTACACGTCACCTAGGGGAAGGAAACCTTGTAATTTTGGGGATAAAAGGATGGAGAAAATGACTGTTAAATTGGGAGAGAAGAAACTTGATACGTGACGGACCAGTCGACGGGCTGTGTTCTCTTCCTCCACCCCAGGCAGGGACGCCTTTCTGGGTAAGCACTGCACCTTTCACCTTCTGGTGAATGTTACCCCGGGTTGTTGTACTATCGTTATTTTTGCTAGCAATATTAACCTTAAGTAATTAGCGCTATTGTAGTTAGTGAATTTATCAACGGCAATCTCGAATCTGCGACTGCGCTCTCAATAAAGTAACTAATTTCGATTATTTGTGAATCTGATTCAGTGAAAGTCCTTTGGTGGGACTCTGATAGTAAATCAGTGAAAGTCCTGGGACTCTGACAGACAAATATCGAAACTACAGTCCTTTTAACGCGACATCAGCTAGTAGATAAAAAGGCAAAGGTTGTTGCTTTAGTCAGAAGCAACCTGAAAATTATACTTCTGAATCCTGGTGAAGACAACTGCTAGGTTGTTGAGACTACTGACCACTAGGCGGGTTATCTTGCATCTTATGCCTAAAAAATCATGCCCGCAAATGCTTTCAGGAGCCAAATATGAAAATGTGTCTAATAACAGTACAGTTACTTCTGAGGATAAGAAGTGAATGTGATATATTAGACAGGAGTGAAAGAGAAGGCTGATATCTTCAAGGATACAGTGGCTATTACAAAATCATGTAGAGATCAGTCATCATTATTGCACAAAAGGAGACTAAATGAGTTAACCTTATTTTATACCAAAGCAGAGGCTGAGAGGGAAGAAATTACTCAATACACCAGGAACAAGCAGAACACCAGGAAAGCACTGTCTCAGCTAAAAGAAAAAGTTGACACAAGAGTGAAAAGGTTTAAAGTTGCCATGAATAATTTTTTGTTAGAAATTAGTAGCAGCCCTCTGAGTAGGAAATCTGGAACAGCCAGCTTCTAGGGGAAGCAGGGTAAGCAGTCTTCCTAGTTTTAAGACAGCACATAATATCTTATGAGCATTTGCTGAGATAATATAAACGAGTGCATTTTTTTTTACTTGCCATACTAGCACTGACAAGATTATAAGCACAGATGAGATCAATATCAGGTCATTGCAACTCCAAATTAGAGGCTATAGCAATTTTTACATGATTTTTCCATTTTATTTTGAACAACGTAAAACACAAGGCTACAATCAGCCAGTAAATTTTGCTGTTCCTGCGCAGACAAAAGCACCCTTTTCATAATACTTGCAAGTGATTAGCTCCGGGTGCTTCTTTAAGATTCCCCATGCATAAGAAAACTTTTCTGACATCTCTGAAACAAACCGCTACTGGTGAAGTAGCATGGCATGACCCCAAATGTAACAGCTGGATAGAAGCCTCCCAAGTTTACGATGTCTAGTAATTTGGATTCAGATGGGGGAAGAAGAATTTATGTCCTGTTGCCCACCAACACCAACACCAACATGAGGACTTTTCCACAAAACATCAGCTCAAACTTTACCATACAGCAGATCAAAACGTTAGCAATTGAGAGGTGAGTGGGGCTGGCAGGAATGCAATACCCACAGCACTGGAATAACATCAGTGAAAACACTGCCTTTGAAATAAGGCTTCTGGTTCAAATATGGCACTATACTTTGCAGAGGCCATCATGCATTCCTCTCCATGTTGATGGAATATATGAACAGGCTTATTGACCTCCACAGCAGAACTTCAGCTGGTGACTCTCCAGTAATATGCACAGCTTTCAGAAATCAGAGCATAAAAGACATAAAAAACCTTATGCTTTTTGTACAGAAGGCCAGTTAATGTATATTTTCAGGGCTCATCCATGGGTTGCCATTAAGAAATTTCCCTTTGTGGTAGGTATCACTGCTCCACGTTTACGTGGATCTTGTAGAGCGCCAACTAGCAGGGACTTTTTACTTCATTGTTGTGCTGTGTTCCAACTGCCAGTAACAATGATCATTATTATTATTATATACCATTATTATTTATTAATTATCATTAGAGTGACACACGATAAGCCACTCTGTGTTCCTGAAAACAAACTAAAAGTCAACATCATCAACATTAAAGACTAGACAGAATATAAACAACATTACAGGGTGAGGTGGCCTCTTGTTCAATCTCATTGATCCCTAACTCCACAGACACGATCAGACTTCTTTATAGTGCCTGTATTATTGGTGCAGCCCCATCCCCTAAAACTCATTGCACCCCGCACTTCTTATGATGTGATCAGGAAACTTGTAAAATGGGAATGTAAGCCTGTTTTTTTTTTTAATTTAATATTCTTCCTAGTCATATTTAAACTTGCCATATTAATTTAATTATATCTTATTTTAAAAGTGTATTGTACAGGAGGACCAGAAGGGACTGCATAGCCTTAAAATACTTGCATTAGAATAGGAAGATGTGGCTTTCCTTTCTGTCCAATCACAGGACACTTTGAGACTAAGTGGGAATATGACATTTCAAAAAAATGGAGTCCTCCAGGGGGGCAAAAGGAGGTGAGGTAAGCTGGTCATGTGACCAGAAGAGGTCGTCAGGGATCAGCAAGAGCTGGCAGCTCCCTCACAGATGGGCAGCTGGAAGCTGAGCATGGTACCAAGGCCAGGAGCCTCATCAGCCAGGGAAGTCCTGGAGGGTTTGGCAGGGAACCATCTGAGCCATCTTTTGGTGTGTTGCATGGTCAGGCAGAGAAGCATCCATAAATCTCCTTGGAAGCCCCAGCATGCTTGACAGGGAACAATCCAAGTCATGCCTGGTGATGTTACCAAAATCTGTAATGAAACTATCACTCTCTAAACCAGGTTTGTAGTTTAGAAAGCTGACATTAGTTTATTTATGGCGCCGGGTGCATGGGGGATCTCTCCTCCTATCATGCATACCCATCAGAATTCTCCACATGATTTTTATACACATTTTACAATATCATTATAATATTAGTACCTCCTACCTATATTTGATTGGTTAGTAATTTACATACAATTATACCATCAAGTTAGAGCTACCGTGCATGCTCAAGGGAAGGGTCTTCTCCTGGGTAAGGGCCTTCTTGACCTATGGGTGTGATTTTTAGTGTCTTAAATAAGTTAGTTCAACTTAGGACACTAAGAATTTTCACTTTCCTGCCAAGTTGGCTAAACTTCTCAAAATGTGTAAATTAGTACCATCCTCAAGGTCCTTATGCTCAGTGTGCTTCCTCAAGAATGATACAATACTTGCCTCCCTTGATTAGGAGTTCTTTTCATTAGCTCATGCTTGATAAATTCAAGGATAGAATCCTTGTTATTTGTGAGAATACACATAAGGCCTCTCAACACTAGTTACTAATAACATTGAAGGGATATGCTTTGGTAACAATGAGCCCCAGCTGGCTTGGTGGGAAGCTTCCAAAGTGCCCCTGGGGACCCCCAGAGGGCATGGTGCAGAAGGGTTCTTGCAGTCTCTTAAGACCCCCAGGTGACAAATGAGATTGGTGGAGAAAGGTCCAAGCCACCACCCCATGGGAAGCCTCAGAGGCTGGGTGGGCATGGTGGGGAAAGCTTCAAGTCACCACTGGGGACCCCCAGAGGATTTGGCAAGGAATAGTCCAAGATGACTCTGGGAGGGCAAGCTTGGCCTGGAAGGAGACAATTAACCCCTAGAAGCCCTGACAGGCTTGGTGGGGAAGGATTCTTTCTGTCCCTGGAGAACCCCAGATAGTGCTGGGGGGTAAGGGTCAAAGCCACCCCTGGGGAGCCCTGGAGGGCCTAGTGATGAAGGATCCAGGTGACGAAGGTGCTAAGCTACCCCTGAGGAGCCCTCAAGGCTGGGCAAGGTTGTTGGGGAAGGATCCAAGCCACCCCTGTGAAGTGGTGGAGGGCTTTCTGGGGATGTGTCTAGTGACTTAATGGTGAGGAGTTAGTGATCCACATACCAGTTAACCTGAACAGGCACAAACCTATGCTGTGCTAGGCTGCATATATAGCTAGGCTGCATGTATAGCTTAGCCATCAGGCCTGCGTTATGCTGTGCAATATCCCTTGGCCACGGGATAATTTAGACAGTTGATTGTAATAGAGGAGCCTGTAGGCAGCTCCCACCTAGTTGGCAATTACAACAAAAGTCTTTGTCTTTACCTAAAAGTGCACATAAGAAAGGTCACTCAGAAAGATATATTTCTGGCACTAGTACAGGCAGGAGTGCCTAGGGAGCAGATAGATAGCAAACCAACTTCTTGCTTATGGGGCTTGAATAAATAAGTAAAATCAAAGAAGGAGTCAAGGAAACCGTAGAGCACTGTAGCAAGAATCTCACCTGCACCACCCTCTGTAGACAATGAGGATACGACTTCGTTCATTGTTCCCATATACTCTGATCTTTTTCTTTGGAAAAGAGATTAGGGATTGGGTGGTCCCTCTCCAGTATAGCTAATAAACAGAGCTCGCTGGGCAGAAGTGTCACCCATACGTACCATTGCCGTTGTAATACATAGGAGCTGCCATCATAAACAACAACTTATGGCTCTTCTTGATACCACAAATAAATTAACTTAATTAATGGAAATTCATCCCAATATTAACATATTCAGGGAGGCGAAAGAACCAAGTTTTTATAACCTTGCAACTAGAAGGATATTCACCCTTTATAGCTAGGTTGTGTTAGGAGAAAAATATATCATGTCAGCTCTAACGTAAAAGAACTGAGGCTACTGAAGTTCCATGCCCTCAAGTCCAACCAGCAGCAAGTGTATTCCCAACAGGCACAAACATACAGAGCACAAGTATACAACACATACATACACATATAGATGGTCAGCCACACAGATCAGACTCGCATGTGGAGTACTCACATGGACAGACAGCACCAACATATGAGTCCTGAGGCTGCAGCCCTATTCCATTTGCTGGTACAGACCAATACACACACACACACACAGGGCTGGCTGGGGCTCCCATGCTCCCAGTGGCCAAGCGCCATGTAGCTCCCAGACCACTTCACCTATAGGCCAGCTAGTCCACCTTGAGCTTCCTAGTGCTTACACTCGCTCACACACTTGCATTCGCTCCAGTTGCTATTGCCACAGACACATGGGCTGCTATGACCCACGGTACCACTCCAGTTGCCAGCACTTAGGTCCACTCACTCCAGTCTCTAGTTGCTGGTATCACAGACAAATAGGCCCCTCCAACCTGTGATCTGACTCCAGTTGCTGCTCTCAGAGCCCCATAGACACTGCCGCCCCGCCCCTTGCCGTCCCCAAGCAGACTCCTTTACCCAGGAAAAGGGTTAGAAAGGAATTTAATAAGAAGATAGGAGAGACTACACTGATGAGGCACAGGGCATGGTAAGACAACTGTACCAAACAGCAAAATATTTGTCTGCAACCAGCCCTTTTTATCTCCCTAGCCATCTATTTTCACACACTGGTAAAAGAATATATGAAGTAAGTGATGCAACACAATTTCTCACAACCTGATGACTGATTGACCAGCCTGTCCCAAGCAGCAAATTCCTGCCCTCTGGCTAACCCCCATTTATATTTATATACTGAGCATGACGTCTATGGTATGGAATATTCCTTTGGCCAGCTTGTCCTGTCTATGCACCCTCTCAGCTTCTATGGGAAGCTGAAAAAGTCCTTGACTTGATATAAGCACTACTTAGCAATAACTAAAACAATATGTGTTATCAACATTATTCTCATACTAAATCCAAAACAGAGCAGCTACTAAGAAGAAAATTAACTCTATCGCAGCTGAAACCAGGACATCATTGAACTTCACAGCTGTGCCCTGGAGCCTGGAGAGCGTCAAAGGGAGGGGAGCATGATGCTGGCCTGCCAGGCCTAGGAGGTGTGGGGGACTGGCTAACCACACAAGCCTGCTGGGCTCCAAAGGAGGCATGAGTTCAAGGGAAATGGGGCACCTTACTGGGCTCGAGGTGAGGTGATCTCAAGGGGAGCAGAGCACCACACCAGGCACTGGCTGCAAGTAGCCTCAAGGGAAGTGGAGCATTCTCCTGTGCCAAGTTGACCAGGCAGCCTCAAGAGGAACAGACCCCCACGTCAGGCCCCAGAAGCGGACCAGTCTTGATGGAAGAGGGCCTCCTTGCTAGACACTGGAGGTGGGGCAGCCTTGAGTGCCCTGGAGGACAACAGGCCTCTCTGATGGACCCTAAGGCAGGGCAACCTCAATAGGAGTGGGACATCACTCCAGCCTACCAGACCCCAGAGGCAGGGCAGCTAAGAGGGGAGTGGGCCATCCACCAGGCTGGGTACACCAGGTGGCCTCAAGGAGAGCAGCCCTCTTCACTGGGCCCTGGAGGCAGAGCCACCTCAAGAGAAGCAGGGCACCATGCTGTTCCACTGGGCCCCAAGGTGGGGCAACCTTGAGGGGAGTGGGACACAACACCATGCCTTGGAGGTCCCCCTGCCAGGGGGGGAAACCCCATCAAGGACACTGGGTGGCCTCAAAGGTCCAGGCCCCAGAGTTGTGAAAGCATTGAGGGTAGTGGGCCTGGTCCAGGAGCTGGCGTGCCCTTGACACAAGTGTCCTTTCCAGCAGATCCCAAGGTGGGGCGACCTTGATGGATGACCAGGCCTCCTTGCCACATCCTAGAAGCAAGGCAGCCTAGAGGGAAGCAGGGCACAATGCTGAGAGATGGGGTACAACCAGGTACAACCCTGGAGATGGGGTAGCCTGAGAGGACCAAGCTCTTCTGCCAGGCCCAGGAGGCAGGGTGGCCTCAAGGGGAGCAGGGCACCATGCTGACTCACTGTGCCCAGCAGGTACAGTGACCTTGGTAGGAAAAGTGCAACGTGGTCTGCCTGGTCCCAGAGGCATGGCAGCCTTGAGGGAAGCAGGGTACAACCATGGCCTTCTGGAACCTGCAGACAGGATGGCCTTAATGGGAGCAGAGCACTATGCTGGCCTGCAATGCTCAGGATGCACCGCAGCCTTGAGGGGAGAGGGACACCACAAATGTCCTCTAAATGCTAGTGAGGATACACTTGTAACACTGTATCCAGTTTTTCTCCTCTCCCTCCAGTCCAAGAAAGATGTGGAGAAGCTGTGTTGGTCCTATGGAGGATTAACACAATGGCTAGGGGTGTTAACGCCCATCTTGAAGTTGAGTTTGTTTATAATTACGTGAAGCATAGTTTAGAAGGATGACAGAGCAAAACTCTTCCCTGCAAGGGTAGATGATACAATAAGGACCAAGGGGCTACATATTGCTTGGGAATTTACCCAAACTTGTGAAATGCTGCTGTAATCTTAGAGGAAACAAAAACATTCATTGAGTAGGACAGCACTGGAAGATGTCACCCAGAGAGGCTGGGTAATCTCCATCCCTGTCCATTTTCAAGATTCAGGTATGCAAAGCCAGTCACCTGATATGGTGTTAGCAACAGTCCCACTCCAATAATTAAATTGGGGTGGAGACCTCTGAGGTTCACTCTATTCACTGCTTCTGTGGTTCTATGATTCTTGCATTATTAGTTGCTAAGTGCTTCTTTATTTAACTGAACCTTCTTTTTATGTAACAAATATTAGTGGCTTCAAGCTTAAAATTTTCTTACTTGCATCACAGATTCATGACAGAAGAACACAAGTCCACTGAGCTTAGTGTGGCACAAGAAGTCATATTTGGCAGACAGTTGTATAGACGTAAGTAAACAGAAAAAAAAGTGGAAAGAGTTCATTTTAAGTGTGTATGTGAATAAATTTCTAAATACCTTTGAGTATTAGAAATATCTGGGATCAAAAAAACCCATTAAGTACACACTTTAACAGTGGTCCCATTTAATTTATGTGCCTAAGCATTCTTCCTGGCCAGGTTTGTCTGAACTGAAGCTTAAAAAACAGTTTAAGAATATGGGCTTAATCTTTTTCTAACCTATCATGATATAGGAATGATGTAGGTTTTGTAGTGAGGCACTAGTGAGCATCAGATCCACTGACCACAAGGCCAATTAAATAAATCACCTTTTTCTTATAGTTCACATACAGTGAACTGCAGAATGTAGGTAAAAAGAAAAGTAGGGACAGTGGAATGAAACATGTGTTCATATGGAGTGAAACATACGTCTGTTTCACAGACAGCTGAAAGTAGCCTCACAATCACAGGCCTTGGTTCTCATGGGGGACTTCAATCACCCTGATATCTGCTGGGAAGACCAAACAGCCAGGCATGTACAGTCCAGGAGGTTCCTCCAGTGTATTGATGACAACCTTTTGACACATGCGGTGCAGGAGCCAACAAAAAGAGGTGTACTACTGGACCTGGTACTGACAGAGGGACTGGTGGAGGACATAAAGGTTGGGGGCAGCCTTGGCTGTAGTGATCACAAGAAGATGGAGTTCAGGATCATGGGTAGTATGCACAAAACAACAAGTAGGATGGCAACCTTGGACTTCAGGAGGGCTAACTTTGACCTCTTCAAGAAACTGCTTGGAGAGATCCCATGGGCTAGGGCTCTGGAAGGTAGGGGGACCCAAGAGAGCTGTTTGGTATTCAAATACCGCTTTCACCAAGCTCAGGATCGGTGCATCCCTAAGAGCAAGAAATCGGGCAAGGGAAGCAGGAGACCTGCATGGTTGAGCAGGGAGCTTCTGAAAAAGCTCAAGTGGGAGAAGGATCTTCACAGTACGTGGAAGAAGGGACTGACCCCTTGGGAAGATTACAAGACTGCTGTCAGAGTATGCAGGGATAAAACAGGGAAAGCCAAGGCCTCCTTGGAATTAAACCTGGCAAGGGATGTCAAGGTCAACAGGAAGGGTTTCTTCAAATATATTGGAGGCAAAAGGAAAACCAAGGAAAATATGGGCCCGCTGTTGAATGAGACAGGTGCCACGGTGACAGAGGATGCGGAGAAAGCAGAGTTACTGAATGCCTTCTTTGCTTTGGTCTTTACTGCTTGGGCCAGCCCTCCAGAGTCCCAGACTTTGGAGGTAACAGGGAAAGTCTGGATGAAGGAAGACTTTCCCTTGGTTGAGGAGGATCAAGTTAGAAATCAATTAAGTAAACTGGGTATCCACAAGTCCATGGGTCCTGATGGGATGCATCCAAGAGTGCTGAGGGAGCTGGTGGAAGTCATTGCTGGGCCACTCTCCATCATCTTTGAAAGGGGCTGGAGAACAGGAGAGGTGCCTGAGGGCTGGAGAAAAGCCAGTGTCACTCCAGTCTTCAAACAAGGGCAAGAAGGAGGACCCAGGAAACTACAGGCCAGTCAGCCTCACCTCCATCCTTGGAAAGATGATGGAACAGCTCATTCTGTGTGCCATCTCAAAGCATGTGGAGGAAAAGGAAAACTATCGGAAGTAGTCAACACGGATTCACCAAGGGGAAATCATGTCTGACTAATCATGCTATTAATCATGTCTGACTAATCTGATAGCCTTCTATGATGGCATGACCAGATGGATAGATGAGGGAAGGGTAGTGGATGTTGTCTACCTTGATTTCAGCAAGGCTTTCGACATGGTCTCCCACAGCATCCTCATAGGGAAGCTTAGGAAGTGTGGGTTAGATGAATGGACAGTGGGGTGGACTGAAAACTGGCTGAAAGACAGAGCTCAGAGGGTCGTGATTAGGGGCACAGAATCTAGTTGGAGGTCAGTAACAAGTGGTGTTCCCCAGGGGTCAGTACTGGGCCCAGTCCTCTACAATATATTCATCAGTGACCTGGATGAGGGGATAGAGTGCACCCTCAGCAAGTTTGCTGATGGTAGAATATTGGGAGGGGTGGCTGACACACCAGAAGGCTGTGATGCCATATAGCAAGACCTGGACAGGCTGGAGAGCTGGGCTGAGAGAAACTTTATGAAATTCAACAAGGGCAAGGGTAGGGTCCTGCACCTGGGGAGGAATAACCCCATGCACCAGTACAGGTTGGGGGCTGACCTGCTGAAGAGCAGCTCTATAGAGAGAGGCCTGGGAGTCCTGGTGGACAACAGGATGACCATGAGCCAGCAATGGGCCCTTGTGGCCAAGAAGGCCAATGGCATGCTGGGGTGCATCAAGAAGAGTGTGGCCAGCAGGTCGAGGGAAGTCATCCTCCCCCTCTACTCTGCCCTGGTGAGGCCACATCTGGAGTACTATGTCCAGTCCTGGGCTCCCTGGTTCAAGAAGGATCAGGAACTGCTGGAGAGGGTGCAGCAAAGGGCTACCGAGCTGATGAGGGGACTGGAACATCCCTCTTACGAATAAAAGCTGAGGGATTTGTGTCTTTTTAGTCTGGAAAAAAGACGACTGAGGGGGGACCTTATCAACGCTTATAAATACTTAAAGGGTGGGTGTCAGGAGGATGGGGCCAGGCTCTTTTCAGTGGTGCCCAGGGACAGGACAAGGGGCAACGGGCACAAACTTGAACATAGGAAGTTCTGTCTAAACATGAGGAGGATCTTCTTTACTTTCAGGGTGGCAGAGCACTGGCACAGGCTGCCCAGAGAAGTGGTGGAGCCGCTGTCTCTGGAGACATTCAAAACCCACCCGGACATGTTCCTGTGCAACCTGCTCTAGATGACCCTGCTCTGGCAGGGGGGTTGGACTAGATGATCTCCAGAGGTCCCTTCCAACCCTATCATTCTGTGATTCTGTGATTCTGTGTTTCAAACTGTTCTGGTCATCTAACAAGTTGCTAGATAATACCACAGAGAGTATCTGTTAAATCATGGCTAATAAAGAATATGACTCAACTATATTCTATCTTCTTTGGTTTTGTGACACAAAAAAATTTAAAATCTGGCTTTTTATTTTAGAAAATTTTGGTTTCAATGGTTTCCAAGTGAAAAGAGTAATCTGTTCCTATGACGGAATAAAAAATCTGCCAATCTCACTTATTTAGATTTAGGAGTTTTCTTTGCCAGGTTGGAGTTGATATTGCATATTGATGTCTTAAAACTCGGGATTTGCATTTTCACAACTAGGCACACTATGTTGCCTAGTATGTTAAGTAATGTCACTGTATATTTACCACAGGGAATAATACCAGACCACTATAGCCGAATTCAATCACAAAAGTGGTGACAAGTCAGTTTTCACCCTAACAAGAGAACATCACATTCCCAAAAGCAATGAAAAATTTACTCTGCTCATCATGCCACATGCACTGCAAAGTGGAGCTGTACCATGCCAAACTGTATTATTTGTGTTAATTGTTTAATTATGATCTTTTTCTTGATTACATCCAAGCCAGTAGCATATGTTTTCTATTGCTAAATGTTGATGCAGCTCAATTTTCACTCCTTTCAGCCCTGCCCCTTCTCTTTAAGACCTGCTAGGTAGTTTCTGCTTGGTGTTGGCATCCGCTGTCTTCCTTTGTCCAGGCTTCCCTTGTTCCATGAAAAACCTATCAACCGCTACGATTTCTGGTCCAAAGACAGATGAGTGTGGGTAGGCTGACCTTGAACAGAAATTAAAGATTAACTACTTCAGTCAAAAGCAAATGTTGATTTTAACAGTCAATTGTAAAAAAAAACCAAACCAAACCAAAAAACAAAAAACACCACAAATGCAGCTATCCTAATTAAACATGAAGGACCTGATTCTCAGATCCCTTGAGCTAAAGGTACAAAGCACAGGCCAGACAGCAACAGTATGTTTCGCATACACGACTCCTGAAGAATCACTATCATTGGAGCTAATAAGAAGTAGGGCTAGAAAAGCTTTCCACTAGAGGACGGTGAGAATGCTTACTCCGCTTCAGGATTATGAATATTGGTTACGTAAGAACTCATTCTTCATAGGGGAGACGAAGGAATCTCTAGCTATTTTAAAATGATAAATGAATTTTTCCTTCTTATCTTGACTTTTTCTCTTTTTGACGTATACAATTTACAAATCCCAAGAAATCTGTCTAATCTGTTTATAAAGTGTCATATTAAAATCTATGCTAGAGAATGCAGGCTGATTGATATTGTATTAGAGACAGCAGATCTCTGTGTTTGCTGATAGGAAAGGGTTTAGTTCTGGGTGCTTTTTTTTCTAGGGAATTTCAATGGGAACATGTTTGAGCAAAAAAAGCTAATAAAAAATTTAAGACTTGTTTACTTTTTGAAAAACTGTAGATACTTCTGCCGCTCCTACCTTTTAATGGTTTCTTAGCCAAGAAAGACATATTTATTGCTTTCTCTGTGTATTCTTCCTCTATAAATTAATCCCTCCAAACAAACCAAACAGAATTTTTTTTCTTTCTCTTCCTTTAAACTATTCCTTTATGGGAATATCTGTCTCTAAGGATATGTAGGGGACTGCCCACAGGACTATTCTATCAGCTCCAGGGAGAGAGAGACTACTGCTGTGTGTTATCAAACTTCAATGGCACAGGCCTTTTTTGCTGGCATATTCCTTTAAAAATTTACCTGATTTTTAATTCTTCTCTTTAATATTCTTGAATCTAATGTTGAATTTCTTTTTGAATATTTCCTATCAATCAGATATCTGCCTCTAAAGTTACATTTTCTGAAACCTATTCATTAACATACTCCTAACACCTTTAGCTCCCTTTAATATCTTCTGGTTTTATCAGTATTTTGCAAGACCTCATAAAATAGACTTACTTTTGAATTTGACCAAATCCATTAGCCCCTTTCCTACAAACACAATCAGGGATAATGAAGAATGTAACCACAGTAATGAAAACTAAGCAACTCTGAGGCTCCTTAGTGATCCTTAAGTTTATCACATTTCATTTCAAAGCCTCTTATGTTTCCTTCACACACCATTACAGTACTTCCTTTCTATATCTTAATCTCCATTTGAATAGGGATTTGCTTCTTAAATACGAACAGTGCAGAAAAATCTGCCCCAGAAGGAAAATACAGACATGGCAGAGAAGAATTCTAGACTCTAAAGGTAGTAGAACACTGTACAGCTAATGACAAAGTTTTGGCAACCGATGCTAGTCCAATGAGCTGGGAATGATAAATGAAATTTATCTCTATGTCTATGCTTTCATGGGAGTGAGATGACATATCAGTAGTTCCTCTTACCAGATCTTTGAACCTTGTAACTTGTAGATCTGACTTTGTGATTTCAACAGAGGAATTTTAGCCAGTACTATCACTCTGCTAGGTGCTATGGAGAGCTTTTTCTTCTCACAGTTTGAATACCTGCTTTGCAGTGCACTTAGAAGGGTCTCACTGCTGTCTCACTTTAAGTACATGGAATGCTCTGGGTTGGACAAAACACCCTCCCTTTCCTTTTTTTCATGGAAAAAAGAAAATAAAAAGAAAGTAATGATATTTTAATTACCTGTCAGAAGCCACCACAGGAATTTTAAAGAAGTAAACAGGAATTTTAAAGCAGAAATTAATATGCAGCTCTGCTCTAGAAATGGCTATCTAAAAATGGTTCTTATGCAGCATGTTCTTCTTGATATAATATAACCCAATATAACTTCAGCATTATTGTAAATTTGCATCTTTGATTTCAAGGTGAAATTTAAATTCTTGGTTCTGAAAGAAAAAACAGGCCAACCCACGAAAACTCACTTAGTTTTCCATCAAAGCAAATATGCTAAAGAATATCAGAGACAAAGCATTTTTTTCTGGAAAGAATCATATTTTATCTGTGTGGGGACTGTGAATACAAACATGGTTTGTGCATCACTATCAACGGGATGACTTCTACCACCGGTGATTGAACACAACCTTGCTTTTGTAGGATCAACTTATTATGGTCTTTTTCAACAGTAAAAGTTTTCATTAGATCATTCCATAAGAAAAAGCACATGACCCCAAAGGAACATCAATTTATTAGCACAGCAAATGAGCTAATCGAATTAGACACACCCTTCTTTGTCAAACATAAGTGAATCAGAAAAATTTCAAAGCACTTGCCTGTTCCTCCTCCAAGTCTGTATCTTTCCTTTCAAAACAACTGATCACAGCTTTATTTGTCTGAGTTCTGTTTAAGGAACAGAAGGGCAATCTACAGTATTAAACACCCAGCAAACAGTAAAATTAATTAACCTACATGTCATAAAAATCATCAGCTAAGGAAAAGGAGAAGCTAGACCAAACGATAATAGATTAGATTACTTTTTCAAGTACTGCAGAATCACACAACACAAACAGACATCCAGTGACAATTTAGATAAGAACCTGGGGCTTCATAAGCAAGCTCTGGTGTTTCCTTGCTAAAGGGATAGCATTACCGAGCTTCTTTTTGTCCTTGCTGATAGAAACTTTTCAATCAACCACTGAATAAAAAGAAGACAACACATGCCCGTTTTTCAAACTCTCCAGTTCGCAGTATGGTATTTTTCACCAAACCTCTTTTCTTGACAGAGGTTTTCCGCTGAAGTGGTTAATATGAAGGCCTTGTGTTCCCTCTGATCACCCTTACTCCCATGACAGATGCTAGTGGGGCAGTGGCCAAGAGTTACAGACAGGAATCTCTTGAACTGACAAAGCAATAGTCAGCAGATTCTTCTGTCAGGGGCTTTAGACTCCACAAAACTATTTTCCAGAGTTTTCATCTCATATAATGCCAAGTTCAGTACATCTTCAAAAAGGGTAGCCTGTTCATATATAATCCTCTGCTTTAATAAGCCTAATCCCAGGATATACTGTCAGTCATAAATCTAAGCACTTTGTTACCTGGAGAACCACTGTTGTTAGTAACTCTTTGTGACTCCAAATATGCAGGCATTAAGTAATGTGAATCACAGGAATCTTTTTTCTTTGAGAAAACAAAGTAATCAATTGAGAATCACTCTACTTGGGAAAATACATTGGGATGGGCTCTCTTTTTGACAAAAGGAACTTTTGCTACTGACTATGTGTACTCTGAAAATGTAATTCTCTTAATTGTGAAAACCTAAACCATAAAAGCCTTAAGTTAAATATTAGGATTCTGTCAGGAAAAAAAAAGCTAAGATTATATAAACCAAATAATCTTTCGTTTACAATGCCATTGGAAAATGTATTTTCTCTTTAGGTGTAACTAGGAAAATTAAGCTCTGATCACAATTTTTCCAGATTTACTCACAGAATTTGCTACTAAAAAGAAACTCTGAAATGAAATAATTCTTCACGAGTGTTATGTTCTGCTTATGAACGTTCTAAAATGAGATAGAGCTTCTCACAACCTCTTAAAAAATCCATCAAAGCCAGTGATGATCAGATTCTGTGTAGAATACATCAACTGACAATGCACTATTCATGTGTCTCACTATCTTCTGTTCAGGTTTCTCCTGTTCCCATCAATCCACCAGTTGCCTTTGGCAACTAGTTCTGTATCCTCTAGATACAGAAACAACAGTCACTTCATTTGAGTTGGTTCATCTAGGGCTGCTTAATGTTTGACTTATCCAAAACAGAAAAAAGGACCAAAGGTGTTAAAAAAACCCCAAACACCAACAAAAAAACCAACCCCAAAACAAACCTAGTTTTTCTTTTACATTAAATCAGGCATGGTGATCCAAATGAATGTATTTCTCTTCTGTAACTATATCTAATAGTTGTCTTTCTTATGGAAGGATTCCTTTTCAGTGCAGGTAATTTCATAAACTACTTTATTCTTATATAGCCAACATCTTTACAGCAGCCTCACTCAAGCATAAAATTAATTAAAATCCTTTCTTTGAATTTTGAGTTGAATTTCATTTCTTTTCAAAATGCCGCTTAACATATATGATGAATAAGAAAGTTTTTCATCTACCAAATAGGAAATTCACCATTTCTAGGGACAGTAAAGATGACAAAAATACGAATCTGATCTGAGTGCTTTAAGAATCTTGTTTTAATCCATGATTGCTTTAGCAAACTTACAGAGACAATGTTTCTTCTTGGCTAGTGAAAAAAAAGGACTGTATTATACAAACCTAGGAAAGGTTTGTATAATAAAGGATTGTATTATACAAACCCATCCTTATATAAAAAAGAAGATAAGCAGTATAAAATGAACAATAAGATCATGTGAATCAAGGTTTCCTTCTTCCAGATATTTTGGTCACACTCAAAATGAGTTGTTTCATTTATCTGGATTTAATTTACTACTCTGCAAAATGAGACGAAAGAGTCTTCTCTTACAGAACTCACTAAGGTATTTCCAAAGATGACTTATCGTAAACCTATTTATGCTAATGTTGCAATTCTTACATGAAGTAGATTTAACCATTTGTAGCTGTGGGTCAGCAGGAATGCTAGATAGAAAAACTGTGTTATAATTGGTGGGACCTGTTTAAAATTAAGAACTGCTTTAAGCTTTCTTTGGGAAGCTAGAAAAATGTCAATAAACTTCCATGTGCAGGCCCCTGATAAATCTGTGGGGACACAAAGTCTGAGCTGGAATCCAGAGTTTGCACAGGAGCACGAACTAAATTTAAATTTAAGACATGATTCTTATCTAACTTTCAAACAGTAATCACTCACAGGGTAAAAGCAGATAAAAAAATCATTTACGTGTTTTCAGAAATTGCATATTGCTTTATTTACAAGAATACAATGTATTTTCTGCATGGCAAACTTGGCACTCCCTACTTAAGTCATGTGCTTAAGTGCAGCATGACTTCACGTGGTGGCAGGACAAACCCTTGAGTAGTTATCAGAAAATCCTTGGATGAAATAGGCTCAGAGAGTAAACGGAAGTATCTTGAGAGAGCTCTGACAGAATAGAAACAAGAAACTTCCACAGGAGGGAAGTAGGAAAGTCTGCACAGCTGCTTCCTTCTTTACTATTGAATGATTTCAGCCTCTAGAGCTGCCAGGCCAGTACATGACACAAGTCCTAAAATCCACTTAAAACAGCCATCTAATTTTGAGATAAGCATGCTTTTGCTTGACTTGCCAAGAGTTCTGAAGGAGTGTCATAATTAAGAGGCACAATTGATTTGATATACAAACCCTCCTATACTTTTTTGACACCCACTTTATAAAGTGTCTCTCACTAGGGAAAATCCAGCAAAAGCATTTTGTTCATTGTCACTTCCATTTTAGGTGTTATTCAGTATTGCCTTGCAATATGCTAAAATGTAATTTTTTTTCACTAAAGGCTGTTGTGGTGTCAGTTGATATAGAGTAAATTTTCTTACCAGCAGCAGCTGTAGTGGTATGTTTTGGATTTGGGCTGAAAATAGTGTTGGTAAAACACTGGTGGTTTTAGTTGTTCCTAGGCAATTAAGGCTTTTTTTGCTCCTCATGCTGCCCTGCCAGTGTGCAGGCTGGGAGGGCACAAGAAGTTGGGAGGGGATCCAGCTGGGGCAGCTGACCGCAACTGACAAAAGGGATATTCTATACCATGTGATGTCATACTCAGTATATAAAGCTGGGAGAAGAAGAAAGAAGTGGCCGGACGGTTGGAGTTATGGCAATTGTATTCACAAGTAACCGTTAAGCATGATGGAGCCGGGCTTTCCTGGAGATCATTGATCACCTGCCTGCCGATGGGAAGCAGAGAACGAATTCCTTGCTTTGCTTTGCTTGTGTGAACAGCTTTTGCTCTACCTATTAAGCTGTCTTTATTGCTGGTCACTGTGTTGCTTGGTTTGTTCCCGTGGCTGTGTTATGTACATTCCTATATGATTTATGTACTCCCTGTGATGCTGTTTATCACCTCTGGGAGAGGGATCAGGATTATCATTTTGCTGTCCTCTGCAATATCAGCTTATGATATAACATCACTGTTCAGACAGTTATTTTGGGGTGTTTGTGTGGTATTGCTGTCCTCCCCATACTTTGGGCACTGTCTCTCAGAATTTATTAATAATCACACCCAGTCTATGGGGGAAACAGGGGATGACACTTTCCCCATCTCTTTTGCCTCCCTTTTCTCCTTCGGGCCAGGTATGACAGCTTTTGAGAATTTTGAATATCCTTGGGGTACTCAAACCAGCATGTTCCTAGTGTTATGTCTCCTGACTGTGTTCCAGGTCTTGTTTAGGGTTAAACGACTATTTAAGACTACCACCCAGGGATCTGCTCTGAGGCTGGATAGTCAGGGGTGGCATGACTGTGCCATGGGAGAACATGGGCAGGTATCTAGAGAACTTCTCACCTCCAATGGTCTGTGACTTCACCCCTGAACAATTGCAGGATCCTGACAAAGTGGTAGAATATTTGAAGGGAAAATGCTGTGGCTATTCCACAGAGGCACAACTCACCGCACTGTGCTAGGCCCTGGCCAGTATCTACCAAGCACTGCTCAGTGTTACGTAGCACCCTCAGGGGAAATAGATGACAGGCACTGCGGCTACTGCAACCCCTGCGACAGGCACTGCAGCTACTGCAACTCCTGCAAGAGACACTGTGGCTACCTCAACCTTGATGGCAGCCACTGCAGATGAAGCAGGAAACCAGCCCGTGCCAGTATCAGTTGCCCCCATACAGAAGAAGTACATGAAGAAATCAGTTCACTTAGTAAGGGATGATGGTGAACCAGGGCCATCATGAGAACAGGAGGAAGAGGCAGAACCAGAGATAATCATCCGATCCCTATCCTTGAGCAAGCTGCGGGATATGTGAAAAGATTTCAGCTGACTTTCAGACGAGCACACTGTCACCTGGCTGCTCCGACACTAGGATAATGGGGCCAGTAGCCTGGAATTAGAGGGTAGGGAGGCCAGGCAGCTGGGATCCCTGTCTAGGGAAGGGGGCATTGACAAGGCTATTGGGAAGAAGACCCAAGCCCTCAGCCTCTGGAAACAGCTCTTGTCAGGCATGAGAGAAAGGTACCCCTTCAGTGAAGATGATGTATGTCAGACAAGCAAGTGGACTACCATGGGAAGAGGTATCCAGTACCTGAGAGAATTAGCCATGCGGGAGATGATTTATTATGACTTGGACAATGCAGACTTACCCACAGACCCTGATGAGGTGCAATGCACAAGGCTCATGTGGCGGAAGTTTGTACGGAGCGCTCCATCGTCATGTGCCAACTCACTGGCAGTAAAGGAATGGAAAGGCAAAGAGGGACCAATGGTGGATGAGGTGGCTGGCCGGCTCTGGCGATATGAAGAAAGTCTCTCTTCCCCCCTTGTCTCAGCTGTGGAGAAACTGTCCCGCAAGGTCGAGCGACTGGAAGAGAATATGTCCTACTCCCCACCTGTATGGGCCAGCATCTCAGCTATTAGGAGCAGGTGTTTCCCCATGCAAGAGAGAGAGTACAGAGGGTACACACCACGAGGCACCCTGTGGTTCTACCTGCGCGACCGCGGGAAGGACATGAGGAAGTGGGATAGACAACCTACTTCGATCCTGCGGACACGGGTATAGGAGTTGCAAGGAAGAACAACCACAAAAGGGGATCCCTCCAGGAAAAGTGCTGCCCCAATTTCCATACAGAGCAGAAGGCCTGTCGTGGGTTAGCCTCAGACGGCAACAAAGAACCACATGTGGCTTGCTCGGGCTTTCCCAATACGGGAAGAATCAGAAGAAAAAGGCAAAACTCTTGGGTTGAGACAAAAGCAGTTTAACAAAACAGCAGAGGGAACAAGAAAACAACAACAACAACATGGACAGAGGAATGTACAAACACGATTACGGAACCACCACTCCCTGCTGCTCACCTACAGGACCCAGGACACCCCAGCCAGCTCCAAGCAGCTACTTCCTGCCCCCTCCCTTGGCAGCTCAGACTGGGCATGGCTCACATGGCATGGGATACCTGTGTCCCTGCCAGAGCCTGGGGAGAATTAACCCTATCTCCGCCAGAACCAGAACATTATCCACCCCTTATTCCATACCATTTTTACCAAGCCCACATCTTACAGGTTCCAATGAATTGCCACCACTTTCCCCTGTGTCATATATAATATACACATATATATATTCGTGCAGATATAATGCCCTTAGTCTATGGGCCATCCCTCCAAAGTGTCTGGTGAGTTCATTTAATCCATGGCTTTGGGCTCCATCTGTTAGAACAGTCTCTCAGGGCAGGTGAGATGGTGTGTTGTGCTGGCCTGTTGCATGCTGTATTTTTGGAGCTTGCGGCTGGTGTACCCGGTGTGGCTCATGCCCATGGTCCATGGGCTGATGATGTAGATCTTGAGGAAGTTGCTGGGCACCAGCTGCTGAGGTCAGTTCTGATCGTATCACTCAGTTTTTCATCAAAGTCCATCCGTTCTTAATTTGGGTAATTCTTACTGTAGTACAACTGATAGCGATTATAGTAATGAGGTCATACAGTAGCAGGGTTACTTAGCAATTAACATCATACAATTTGATTCATTGGCTCTTTTCGCCCAAAATCAGATTCCCATGAGGTACACATCAGACCTCCCCATCCTTCTGCATCACCCACCAAGTGCACCCAGGTCCTTGGGCAAAAGCAATCCCACGGATGGGTTTGCCTTTGCCTGAGGCAGGACTAACCCAGACTGTCTTCCCTAACATATTCTTCATGTGCACTACAGGGACTTTATCCCCTTCTATGGTACGTGGGAAGTTTCGATTGGGCAGGGCCAGCCCAATTGGTAGATGCCCTGATGTTAACTAGCCAGGTAGCTTTTGCTAAATGTGTATCCCAGTGTTTTAAAGTCCCACCACCCATTGCTCTCAGTGTAGTTTTTAACAATCCATTGTATCGTTCTATCTTCCCAGAGGCTGGTGCGTGATAGGGGATGTGATACACCCACTCGATACCATGCTCTTTGGCCCAGGTGTCTATGAGGCTGTTTTGGAAATGAGTCCCGTTGTCTGACTTGGTTCTCTCTGGGGTGCCATGTCACCACAGGACTTGCTTTTCAAGGCCCAGGATAGTGTTCCGGGCAGTGGCATGGGGCACAGGGTATGTTTCCAGCCGTCTGGCGGTTGCTTCCACCATTGTGAGCACATGGTGCTTGTCTTGACGGGTTTGTGGCAGTGTGATATAATCAATCTGCCAGGCTTCCCCATATTTATATTTCAGCCATCGTCCTCCATACCAAAGAGGCTTCAAACACTTGGCTTGCTTGATTGCAGCACGTCTCACATTCATGGATGACCTGTGCAATAGCGTTCATGGTCAAGTCCACCCCTCGGTCACGAGCCCATCTATATGTCATATCTCTTCCTTGATGGCCTGAGGTGTCATGGCCCCACTGAGCTATGAATAGTTCACCCTTATGTTCCCACTCCAGATCCACTTGAGCTACTTCAGTCCTATCAGCCTGACCCACCTGCTGGTTGTTCTGATGTTCCTCAGTGGCCCGATTCTTGGGTACATGGGCATCTGTGTGATGTACTTTCACAACCAGATTCTCTGGCTGGGCAGCAATATCTTGCCAGAGTTCATCAGCCCTGATGGGTTTGCCTCTGCACTGCCAGTTGCCCCGCTTCCACTGCTGTACCCACCCCCACAGAGCATTTGCCACCATCCATGAGTCAGTGTAGAGATAAAGTACTGGCCAATTTTCTCGCTCAGCAATGTCCAAAGCCGGCTGAATGGCTTTCACCTCTGCAAACTGGCTTGATTCACCTTGTCCTTCAATGGCTTCTGCAACTTGTCGTGTAGGACTCCACACAGCAGCCTTCCACTTTCGATGCTTTCCCACAATCCGGTAGGACCCATCAGTGAACAGGGCATATTTCTTCTCATTTTCTGGCAGTTTATTATATGGTGGAGCCTATTCTGCACACGTCACCTCTTCCTCTGGTGACATTCCGAAATCCTTGCCTTCTGGCCAGTCCATAGAATCATAGAATCATTTAGGTTGGAAAAGACCCTTGGGATCATCGAGTCCAACCATCAACTCCACTCTACAAAGTTCTCCCTTACACCATATCCCTTAACACCACATCTAAACGAGTCTTAAACACTTCCAGGGATAGTGACTCCACCATCTCCCTGGGCAGCCTATTCCAGTGTCTAACCACTCTTTCTGTGAAGAATTTTTTCCAAATGTCCAGCCTAAGCCTACCCTGTTGCAGCTTGAACCCATTCCCTCTTGTTCTATTGCTAATTACCTGTGAGAAGAGACCAGCACCAACCTCTCTACAATGTCCTTTCAAGTAGTTGTAGAGAGTGATGAGGTCTCCCCTCAGCCTCCTCTTCCTTAAACTAAACAGTCCCAGCTCCTTCAGTCGCTCCTCATAAGATTTATTCTCCAGGCCCTTCACCAGCTTCGTTGCCCTCTTCTGCACTCGCTCCAGCACCTCGATATCTCTCTTATATTGAGGTGCCCAGAACTGGACACAATACTCAAGGTGTGGCCTCACCAGTGCTGAGTACAGGGGGACAATCACCTCCCTCCTTCTGCTGGTCACACTATTTCTAATACAAGGCAGGATGCCATTGGCCGCCTTGGCCACCTGGGCACACTGCTGGCTCATGTTCAGCCGCTTGTCAACTAGAACCCCCAGGTCCTTTTCTGTCAGGTAACTCTCCAGCCACACTTCCCCAAGCCTGTAGCGGTGCATGGGGTTGTTGTGGCCCAAGTGCAGGACCTGGCACTTGGCCTTGTTGAAGCACATTCCGTTAGCATTGGCCCATCGGTCCAATCTATCCAAGTCTCCCTGTAGAGCCTCCCTATCCTCATGCAGATCAACGCTCCCGCTTAGCTTCGTGTCATCTGCAAACTTGCTGATGATACACTCTATGTCCTTATCAAGGTTATCAATAAAGATGTTAAACAGAAATGGTCCCAACACCGAGCCCTGAGGGACACCACTTGTGACCAGCCGCCAGCTGGATTTAACTCCATTGACCACCACTCTTTGGGACCGCCCATCCAGCCAGTGCTTGATCCAGCAGATCGTATGCTCATCCAGGCCATGAGCCACCAGTTTTTCCATGAGAATTCTATGGGGGACAGTGTCAAATGCTTTTTAAAAGTCTAGGTAGACAATGTCCACAGCCTTTCCCTTATCCAGTAATCGGGTCATCTTGTCATAGAAGGAAATCAGGTTCGTCAGGCAGGATCTGCCTTTCATAAACCCATGCTTACTAGGCCTGATCCCCTGCTTGTCCATTATATGACTTGTAATGGCACTCAAGATGATCTGCTCCATGACCTTCCCTGCTACCAAGGTCAGACTGACAGGCCTATAGTTTCCCGGATCCTCCTTTCTGCCTTTTTTGTTGATGGGTGCTACATTTGCTACCCTCCAGTCCATTGGGACCTCCCCAGTTAGCCATGACTTCAGGTAGATAATGGAAAGTGGCTTGGCGAGCACATCTGCCAACTCTTTCAGCACTCTTGGATGTAACCCATCCGGTCCCGTAGACTTGTGCGCATCCAAGCGGCATAGCAGGTCACTGATCACTTCCTCTTTAATTGTGATGACCTCGTTCAGCTTCCCCTCCCTGTCTCCTAGCTCACGAGGCTGGGCGCCCAGGGAACAGCTAGTTCCACTGCTAAAGACTGAGGCAAAGTAGGCATTGAGCACCTCAGCCTTTTCCTCATCCTTTGTGACTATGTTTCTCTCTGCATCCAGTAAGGGAGGGAGATTTTCCCTAATCCTCCTTTTGTTGTTAATGAATTTATAGAAACATTTTTTGTTATCCTTAACAGCTGTAGCTAGGTTGAGCTCTAGCTGCGCTTTGGCTCTCCTAATTTTCTCCCTGCATAGCTTCGCTATATCCTTATAGTCTTCATGAGAGACCTGCCCCCTCTTCCAGAGGTCATAGACTCTCCTTTTGTTCTTGAGGTCCAGCCAAAGGTCCCTATTTAGCCAGGCCGGTCTCCTTCCCTGCCTCCTTGTTTTTCCGCACACAGGGACAGCCTCCTCCTGTGCCTTTAAGACTTCTCTCTTGAAGTACGTCCAGCCTTCCTGGGCTCCTATATCCTTCAGGGCAGCCTCCCAAGGGATTTTGTCCAGCAGTCTTCTGAACAGGTCAAAATTTGCCCTCCGGAAGTCTAAGGTGGCAGTTTTACTAACCCCTCTCCTTGTTTCCCCAAGAATCAGAAATTCCATCATCTCACGATCACTGTGCCCTAGACGGCCACCAACCTTTACTTCCCCCACAAGTTCTTCCCTGTTCACAAGAAGCAGGTCCAGGAGGGCACTTTCCCTGGTCGGCTCACTTACCAGCTGTGTGAGGAAGTTATCTTCCACACATTCCAGGAACCTCCTGGATTGTTCCCTTTCTGCTGTGTTGTATTCCCAGCAGATATCCAGGAAGTTAAAGTCCCCCACAAGAGCAACAGCAAGTGACCGCGAGATTTCCCCCAGCTGCTTATAGAAAGCTTCATCCGCCTCACTGCTTTGGTGTGGAGGTCTATATCAGATTCCCACAGCGATATCAGCTTTATCGGCCCTTAACCTAATCCAAACACTCTCCACCCCATCATCAGTATACTTGATTTCCGAGCTTTCATAGCATTCTCTAATATACAGGGCCACTCCTCCGCCTCTCCTTTCCTGTCTGTCCCTCCTGAAGAGCTTGTAGCCATCGATTGTGGCACTCCAGTCGTGTGAGGCATCCCACTACGTTTCTGTGATAGCCACTATGGCATAGTTTTCCTGGTGCATCATGGCTTCAAGCTCCCCCTGTTTGTTGCGCATACTGCGTGCATTGGTATAGATGCACTTCAGATGTGCCAATGACTCCAGCACCTTTTTGTGAGTGTGGGCCCCATTTCCCACCAGACCCCTCTCAGGTGCTTCCATGATTTCTAAACGTCTGTCCCTTCTCTCAAATGAAATGGCAGAGTGAGAGTCCTCGCTAGTCAACCATCCTTCAAGCCCTGGCATGCCTCCCTTGGGTTTATTCCTGACAGGCCCAGTTATCTCCCATTCCCCCTCATATCTAGTTTAAAGCCCTGTCAATGAGCCTTGCTAACTCCTGCCCCAAAATTCTTTTCCCCTTCTGGGACAGATGCGTCCCACCTGCCACCAGCAGGTCAGGTGACTCATATAGCAGCCTGTGATCAAAAAACCCAAAGCCCTGCCCATAACACCAGTCCCGGAGCCACGAGTTGACCTGTTGCCTCTTCCTGTTAATTTCCTCATTCATGATTGCCACTGAAGGGATAGAGGAGAATACAACTTGTGTTCCTGACCCCTTAAGCCATCGCCCCAAGGCTCTAAAATCTCTTTTAATCGATTTTGGGCTCCTTCTACCCACTTCATCACTATCCACCTGAAATACTAAGAGGGGCTAATAGTAAGAGGAGTTACTAGGGCTGGAAGTTTGTCCAACATATCCCTGACCCGTGCCCCAGGGAGGCAGCAGACTTCCCTGTGAAGTGGATCTGGATGGCATATTGGCCCCTCCGCCCCCCCTCAGTAGAGAGTCACCCACAGCAATGACCCATCTGCTTTTCCTTTTGGAGCCAGTGGTGATGCTGGGTCCATGACGACTTGCGCTTTCTGACATTTCTGGCCTGGGTGTATCATCCTCCTCTCCGACAGCCAGTTCCTCCTGCAGGGCTTCATATCTGTTCTGCAAGGGTAACTGGGAAAGTGGGAGGGGCTGGGAGGGGATTCGCCTGCTTCCCCAAGCAGGGACCTGTTTCCATTCCCCCTCTTCTCTGTGATCCCCTCCTATTGCCTGGTGACGAGAGGGGAGGGGGTCCTCTGATTTGTGCGGGGCCTCAACCTGTTCCCTCTCTCTCAGGGAGTGGGTCAGTCACTCCCTCTCACATTCTCTGATACTCCTCAACCTTTCCACTTCTTCCTTCAGCTCAGCCACCAGAATGAGCAGATCATTTACCTGTTCACATCTTACACAGGTGTTGTCTCCGCTGCCCTCCATCGCGAGTGCCAGGCTCCGGCACTCTTTGCAGCCAGAGGCCTGGATGCCCGTATGTTTGCGCGGAGCCTCTGTCTGAGTGCCCACAGTTTTTTTAACAGCAGCCTTCGACTGGGTAGCAACCATGGCTGGATCTCTACACACAAGTGACACCTTGTGACTCAATGGTCAATTGGGGTGAGCACTGGTTGCTCCGTGGCCAGGGACTAGTCTCTGCCTTCCCAGAAGCTTCTTATAACCTGGAGGCTTGATCAACTGGGGGAGGTGCTGTCTCCGCCCCCAGGCTCACTCAGCAGCCCGCCCACCAGCTGACAGCCCTCAGCACAGGCTGAGGGCTTTTGCTGGCTTCCAAAAGCCCAAAAAAGAGTTTTTCGTTGGCCCTTTTCGCTGCAGATCCCTTCCCCAGTGAAGTCTTACTTGCCCTGAAGCTGGTCTCCATGGCAATGACCGTTTGACAGGACAATAGGTCGTTTAATTTTCCCAGGGAGGTGCTGTCTCCACCCCCAGCCTCACTCAGCAGCCCGCCCACCAGGTGATGACCACCATGATCACTTCCAGAATTCCTGGGTGACTGGGGTTTCCCATTCGAGTTTGCTGTGTGATCAGTGCAATCCACTTACTCCATGTAGCATCAGTTGCATGGTGTGTGGCGGGGACCCTTTCTTTGAACATCCAGCCCAGCACTGGCAGTCGAGGTGCTAAGAGGAGCTGTGCTTCTGTACCAACGACTTCCAAAGCAGCTTCGCTTTAGAATCCACGCTGTCCAATAAATCCAGTTGTCCCTTTCCTCCACCTGGCCATAGGCAGGGCCCCTCTAATCCTGGTCATAGTATCTGTTGCAGACTTCTTGCAGAAATAGGGATATAGGTATTCCATCCCATGTGAGCCATGCCCAGTCTGGAGCCAGGAGCTGCCAGGGGAAGGGACAGAAAGTCTCCTTTTGGGAGCGGGCTGGGGCATCCCATGTCCGGTCGTGAGCAGTGGTACTATAATTGTGTTTGAACATTCCTCTATCCTTGTTGTTGTTTTCTTGTTCCCTTTGCTGTTCTGTTAAACTGCCTTTGTCTCAATCCACGAGTTTTGCCTTTTTCTTCCCATTCTTCCCTGTGGGAGGGGAAGATTGAGAGAGTGGCACGTGGTTCTTTGTTGCCGTCTGAGGTCAAACCACAACAACAAGCGAAGCAAAAATAAGGAATTAATTCACTGCTTCCCATCTGCAGGCAGATGTTTTGCCATTTACAGGAAAGCAAGGCTCCATCATGACTAACTGCTACTTGGGAAGAATCATAGAATTGTTTGGGTTTGAAATATCATCTAGTTCCAACCCCCTGCCATGGGCAGGGACACTTTCCATTGGACCAGGTTGGTCAAAGCCCCATCCAACCTGGCCTTGAACACTTACAGGGAAGGGGCATCCACAACTTCTCTGGGCAACCTGTTCCAGTGCCTCACCATCCTCACAGTAAAGAATTTCTTCCTGATATCTAATCTAAAGCTACCCTCTTTCAATTTAAAACCATTACCCCTCATCCTATTGCTACGGTCCCTGATAAGGGGTCCCTCCCCATCTTTCCTGTAGGCCCCCCCTTAGGTACTGGAATGTAAGGTCTCCCCGGATGTAAGGTCTCCCCGGAGCCTTCTCTTCTCCAGGCTGAACAACCCCAAGTCTCTCAGCTGGTCTTCAGAGCAGAGGTGCTCCAGGCCTCTGATCATCTTTGCGTGGCCCTTTTCTGGACTCGCCCCAGCAGGTTCATGCACTCCCTGTACTGAGGTCTCCAAAGCTGGACACAGTACTCCAGGCAGGGTCTCGCAAGAGTGGAGTAGAGAGACAGAATCACGTTCCTCACTTGCTGGTCATTCTCCTTTTATGCAGCCCAGGATGTGGTTGGCTTTCTGGGCTGAGAGTGCACATTGCTGGCTCATGTTGAGCTTCTCATCCATCAACACCCACAAGACCTCCTCGGGGCTGCTCTCAATCCATTCTCCACCCAGCCTGTATTTGTGCTTGAGATTGCCATGACCCAGGTGCAGGACCTTGCGCTGGGCCTGGTCAGCCTTCCTGAGGTTTGCGTGGACCATCCTCTCAAGCCTGTCCAGGTCCCTCTGGATGGCATCCCTTCCCTCCAGTATATTGACCACACCACGCAGCTTGGTGTTATCAGCAGACTTGATGAGGGTGTACTCAATCCCACTGTCCGTGTCGCCGACAAAGATGTTAAACAGTATTGGTCCTAGTACTGACCCCTGAGGAATGCGACTCATCACTGGTCTCCACTTGGACATTGAGTCATTGACCGCAACCCTCTGAGTGCGGCCATCCAGCCAGTTGATGGTTGATCCATCAAACCCATGCCTTTCAATTTTAGACACCAGGATGTCATGCAGGACAGTGTCAAATGCTTTGCATAACTCCAGGTAAATGATGTCTGTTGCTCTCCCCTTACCTACCAACACTGTAGCACCATCGTAGAAGGCCACCAAATTTGTCAGGCATGACTTGCCCTTGGTGAAGCCATGTTAGCTGTCACCAACCACCTCCTTATTTTCCATGTGCCTTAGCAGAGTTTGCAGGAGGATCTGCTCCATGATCTTGCCATAGACAGACGTGAGACTGACTGTCCTGTAGTTCCTTGGGTCTTCCTTTTTTCCCTTTTTGAAAATGGGGGTTATGTTTCCCCTTTTCCAGTCAGTGGGAACTTCAGGAGACTGCCATGACTTTTCAAATGTAATGGAAAGCAGCTTAGCAACTTCATCTGCCAGCTCCCTCAGGACCCGTGGATGTATTTCATCAGGTCCCATGGAGTTATGTACCTTCAGGTTCCTTAGATGGTCTCAAACCCGATCTCCTGTTGTGGGCGGTTCTTCATTCTCATAGACCCTGTTTTTGCCTTCTGCAACTTGGGTGGTGTGGTTAGAGCCCTTGCCAGTGAAGACCAAGGTGAAAAAATCATTCAGTACCTCAGCCTTCTCCATATCCTGGGTGACCAGGTCTCCTGTTTCCTTCTGGAAGGGGCTCACATTTTTCCTAGTCTTCCCTTTATCTCTGACATACTTACAGAAGTTTTTCTTGCTGTTCTCAGTGTCCCTGGCCAGATTTAATTCTGTCTGTGCTTTAGCTTGCCTAATATGGTTCCTGGCCACAGGGACAGTGTGGCAGTGTGTTCTCCCCCTTTCCACACCCCGGCTCCTGCTCAAGCCATAACCATCAGTGGGAATTGTGATGAGTTGCATGTGGACTTTGGGAGATGGCTGACAGCACGGTCAAAACACTATCTGGAGTGGGGACCTGGATATTTTGTTCCCATGCGAATATGACTGTAAGTCAATTATCCTTACTCTATAACTACTGGACAGCCCAAGAGCTCTTTGAGCTCTCCTGCAGGCAGCGGGCTACATGCCAGGATCTGTCCTTGAGTGGGGGCGCTCACTTAAGGTTCTACTCCTCGAGGTGGAGGGATTCCTTGCCACAACAGATTCTCTGCAAGTGACTAATAGCATGCTTCACTTTGAAATCTTAGCTAAGTGATATAAAGGATTGATTGCACGCATATAATCCTTTAGACATAAATCGTTGACCAGGTCTGGGACTAGGACTGGATCCAGCAGCACCTAGACTCCTCTCTGAGAAGGAGTTTAGAAAGCAAGGGGGTCCTTTCTGAACCTCGTGACTCCACGGGAGGGTCTCCCTGACAGCTTGTCTGACCCTGGCCTCTATGCAGTAAATAGCCAAGTGTACCTTTCCATCGAATCTCATAAACCACTGTCACATTCACTACTAACTTCGTTAAATCACTGTTTTATATTAATAAATTTTTCACTACTTCTCTCTTATGAGTGAAGTTAATCACCCTGACCACGACAGACAGTTTCTTTGGATTTCTCTCAGGCTATCTGTACTTGCTTCCACCCTCTGTAGGCCTCCTTTTTGCTTTTGAGCTTGTCGAGGAGCTCCTTGTTCATCCATGGAGGCCTCCTGGCTTTTTTGCCTGGCGACTTGTTTCTTGGGATACACAGCTCCTGAGCTTGGAGGAGGTGATCCTTGAATACTAACCAGCTTCCTTGGGCCCCTCTCCCCTCCAGTACTTTTTCCCATGTTACCCTGACAAGCAGGTCCCTCAAAAGGTCAAAGTCTGCTCTCCTGAAGTCCAGGGTAGTGAGTTTGCTGTCCACCCTGCTTGGTGCCCTGAGGAACTTGAACTCCATCATTTCATGATCACTACAGCCAAGGCTATGCTTGAGCTTCACATTCCCCAACAGCTCCTCCTTGTTCGTAAGTACAAGGTCCAGCACGCCTCCTCTACCTTTTGAAGAAGAAAGTTGTTGTCGACACATTCCAAGAACTTCCTGGATTTCTTGTGCCCTGCTGTGTTATCCTTCCAACAGATATCAGGGTGATTGAAGTCCCCCATGAGGACCAGGGTTTGTGAACAAGAGGCTGCTCCGATCTGTCTATAGAGGGCCTCATCCACTCCGTCATACTTGTCAGGTGGCCTGTAGCAGACCACCACTGTAACGTCACCTGCCACTGTGTTCCCTTTAATCTTGACCCATAAGCTCTCAGTTGGCTCTTCATACATCCCCAGGTGGAGCTCCATGCGCTCCAGCTGTTCATTGGCATAGAGGGCAACACCCCCTCCACCTCTCCCCTGACTTTGCTGCCTGAAGAGCCTGTATCCCTCCATTCCAACATTCCAGTCATAGGAGTCATCCCAGCACATCTCTGTGCTGCCAATGAGATCATAGCCCTGGAGGCATGCGCATGTCTCTGACTCCTCTTGCTTGTTTCCCATGCTACATGCATTTGCATAGAGGCACTTCAGCTGGGCACCCAATGAAGCTGACTTACAGGCTGGAGTGGCTGCATTTCTTTTGTGCTGCTCTTCAGGTGGCCTTCCTTTGAGGTGTTTTATCTGTGACTCCCCGGTTCCTATTGCCTCGTCTTTGAAGACTTCAAGTGTGCTGCAGTGCAGCCAGCACATCTCACAGCAACAGATTGAGGGCCTTCACTAGCAAAGCTTTGCAAGCACCATAACTCTGAACCTCCCCCCTTCCTCTTCTTTCCCCCAGCTTTTATTGCTGAGCACAACATCATATGGCATGGAACATCCCTTTGGTCAGATGGGGTCAGCTGTCCTGGCTGTGTCCTCTCCTAACTTCTTGCACACCCCCAGCCTACTTGCTGGCAGAGTGGTGTGAGAAGCAGAAAAAGCCTTGACTCTGTGTAAGCACTGTTCAGCCATAAGAAAAACAGTGGTGTGCTATCGACGCTGTGTTTAGTCATGAATCCAAAGCATAGCACCATATGAGCTACTATGAAGAAAATGAACTCTGTCTCAGCCCAAATCAGTACAGTGTATCAACAAGCACCCACATTTACTTTCCATTGTCCACTTAATGACTTGGACTAACTAGGTAGAGGCCAACCTGTTCTCAGTCAGGGCTCCAGCAAGACACTGTCAGTCATGGCCTTGTGGTTGCTGTCTAAAGAACTGCAGAAAACTTAGTAAGCTTTCAGAGTCTTGGATCATTGTGACACCCAGGGTGTATATCACAATCTGTGACCATACAGGGTGACTCAAGCTAGGACCATCCCTGACAGTGATGATTACTGCTGAATGACTAACATCTGTCAGGTGGTCCCCAAAGAAGTGGCAAAGATTAACCATATCTGACAAATGTATTCCCATGTCCTCACTTTAGTGGATTAGGGAGATATGGTGGGGGCTGCAGTCACCATGGCTGAAGGTGGTATCAAAAAAGTCTATAGGGCTATGACCTGTTTATAAGTCACAGGCTTCTGCAAGTTTTGGAGGTCATTCTAGAGCTGTGGGGTAGCCCTAGGCTCCTGCACAGCCTAGGGTCTAGGATCCATAGTGCTCAGCTCATGGCTGAAGATGGTCTGAGCTAACAGATGGTGGGGAAAATGCTGTCAAGATTACAGAGAAAGTTACAAGCTGGTCAGGGCAAATTGAGCCTGTTGATGCCCTGAGAACCTGACACACAATAACAATGTGGTTTCTTAACCTGCTGGCCTGGCCTGGCCTGACAAGTGGGTCCTCACTCTATAGAGGCAGAGAGTGGGGCAGGCAGGTAGAGGGAGCAGCCTGGCAACTTTTGCATGCTACAGAGGCCTTTCACATGCTAATCAGAATACTATGTAGAAACAGAATTGGACAATAATGTAAATCAGAAGACATCTCTGAAGGCTGTTGAAGATAAGTTGTCGATGCCCCATTGTTGGAAGTGTTCAAAGTCAGGTTGGATGGGACTTTGAGCACCTGATCTAGTGAAAGATGTCCCTGCTCATGCAGGGTGGTTGGACTACACGATGTTTAAGGTCCCTTCCAACCCAAACCATTCTATGATTCTATGTTTCTAAGGTCAGCTGTTATGAAATCCTGTTCAAAGCAAAGTTAGGTCCAACTATGAAGTTAAATCAGCTTGCTCAGGTCCTTATCCACTAAAATTCTTAAAATCTCCAGGAATTCCACAATGTTTTGAGGTATTTGACTACCTCACATTGAAAAAGATTTCCTGCCATCTAATCAGAATTCCTCATGTTCCAGCTAATGTTACATGCACATGTAAGAACTTCCAACTTCTCTGTCCCCTCTATTAGGTACATAAGTGCCATAAAATGTCTCCTGAGACTTCTCATCTTAAGACTGTACAAATCTAACTCTCAGCCTCTCTCTGTATGCCAGAAGCTTCAGTCTCCTGATCATTTCAGTGGCCCACCATTTTGACCTGCTCCAGTATGTCAATGACTCTCCCTACATGGAGCCCCAAACTGAACACAGTAGTCCAGATGTAGTCACACAACTGTGGAACAGAGAGAAGTAAACACTTCCCTTGACCTACTGGCTACATTGTTGCTAATACAGCTCCACTATGCTGTTGGTCACCCAGTGCACAAGAGCAAATTGCAGAATCCACAAGGTCAACAGCCCATTTTTTGCAAAGTTGCATCCTATCCTGTCAACTCCCAGCATGTATTGCTGCACAGGTTTCTTCAGTCACAGATGGAAGACTTTATATGTGCCTTAATGAGGCTTGTGTCATTTCTCCATCTGCTGAAGTCCCTCTGAATAGAACTTCTACCCACCATCATAATGCTCTATATAATCTATGTCTAGAGCACAGGAAACAGTAGCAGTTTCTTCAAATCCTTTCTGCTCCACCTCTTTCAGGTTCCACTGAAGAGATCTGTGTTAGACACCAGTACCACAAATTTTTTAGTACATATTCTAAAAGAAAAAAATGCTGCTTTTAAAATTGAAAACACTGTTAAAATAAGAAACTCTAGACCCTGGTTGATAGCCTAGGTCATGTGAATAATGCAACTTTGAGTCTTTTTTTTGATTCTTCTAATAAAACTTAGTTGAGCTCAGAGATTTCCAGTGAACCTGTTTGGCTCTCAATGGAAAAAAAATTAGTATCTGTGCTTCAAACAGAGAGCACTCCTGCTTTTTTCAGAACAGTCCTTCTAACATGCAAAATTTTAGAGCTAAGTTCATCTTTATAGCAGTTACAGCACCTAGCAAAGCTGAATATTTGATATGTAAGTTAAAGAGTAGAGACTGTTTATCCTTTCTAATCCAATTCTTTCATTTGGAGAAAGTGAAATAAAGCTTCTCAATATTCAAAATATAGTGGATAAGTATGGGAAAAGTAATACCAACTAAGGGAGATTCCTGAGAACCAGAAGAAACTAAATGTCACTATTATCTTTAAGAAGGGCAAGAAGAGAACTACAGGCTGCTTAGTAGTAACTAAAGGATGGTCCCTCATAGCTGAATATTAAAAATATGCTAAGAAAACCTTTGGCCGCTCCTTCTAAATTTATTTAACCTCAAAAAAAATGTAATTTAAAAACTAAAGAGCGACATCACAAGGTTAAGGGAATGTATATAAAAAATACACATAAATGTATAAATCCAGATCCAGGCACCAGTTAGGATGGAATACAGGCAAGAAGAAATGAAGAAGGAACGAAGAAGGAAAGATAGTATGTAATTTGAAAGAAACTGCAGGAAAAGAAATGTTGCTACCTTACCAAAGTGGATTGCATGTCCAGTAGCATACAGTTTCTGGAGTCAAATACATTTCTCTCTCAGCTATCATTTCAGTTTAATTCTGTGGCATTTGACTTTGATGGAGGACCTTATGAAAAATTAAAATTTTCAAAGGCATCACCTTCAGGTAGTTTCCATATGTGGTTTGCAAATTAAGAGAAACTAAACTGGTCTGCATTTTTGCAGACAGCTTTTGCAACATAACAATAAAAAAGCCCAAATATATAACCCATACCTCAAAAATTTGCCAAAAATTGGAAATTAAGTCAATTCCATGTTTTTCAGGGCAATAGGGTTCCAGTTGCACATCATAGCATAGATAAATTTAATATGGTGTATGACACTAGTGGGCCAAAGTAGTCAAAAATGCATCTGTCTGGCAAAAATCTGTTTGATCAGCATGAATGAAGCACCAGCCAAGACCATGACAATTTGGCAGGGAGCATGATGCTCATGTGCATGCATCTGCCAGTCAGATACAAGACAAGTAGCAAGGAAATTGGCTATAGTTAGGAAATGATGTTCCAGTTGGTGTATCAAGGGGAAAGAGACTTGCTGAAAACTGCATCTAAAGAAAAGTGGCAGTTCTTGTAATACTCTTGTAATTGTACAACAATGTCTGACACATCTTCTATCCTTACAAATTGTCTAATAGCATAATCAGTCCAAAGAACTAAAAAAACTTCACTGCAGATGAAAATTAGGTTTAGGTTAGCTTCCACTTTAATTATGGAAAAGCTGGCATTTCCGCACAAATTTTCAAAAGTGGTCAAAATAGTACTAGTAGTAAAAGATATGCTCAACTTCCTTATCTTTTTGTAACACGTGATACTGTACTGTAATACTTGTTCAAATTATAGCCTTACAGCTAAGTCTGAGAACTCCCTGTGATAAATGGAACATGTTGTCCTGAGACTATTGAGTAATATGATACTGTCTACACTTCCCTATTCTTATTTATATGTACATCTAAGTTCTTTTTCCTATGATTATTTTCTGTCAAAACAGCAAATTATATACCACAGCAAAGAGTATTAAATAAAAAAACAACCCACACCAGATTCTACCCATTTATATTCAGAATAATCCTGATATTCTAGTGGACAATTTAAGATTTATTCTTGCCTGGGGAAATCGAAATCTGGGTTTTCACGGTTTACTCACTATACTTCCTCCAAGTCCCCACTGTTGTAGTACCAACAAAGATGCTACACAACTGGATAGGAAATGTAAATGATTAAAATTTGAGAAAAGCTCTGTCTACTAGACAATCTCTCACAGATTAATACAGATATATGAAACAGCTTTAAAAAAGGCTAAGATGATAAAAAAGGCAGATGATAGTGATGGTCTTTATCAATGTGTTAAGAATAAAAAAACATTTTCATAATGCTGACAAAGACACTTAGCAGAGAAGTTCCATGCAATCTGTTTTCTTCGCTGGTGTTATCCCTATGCATGATCAAAGAGTGCTTATGGATGGATAAGTTGCAGTATTACTGCCAGTTATTCTTACCACACAAATTCCCATTAAAATCAGCAGAAGTATTCTAAGCATTTCAGTGAGAATCTGAGCAGTAAGTTTAACAGAGTTCAACTGCTACTAGCTGAACTAGTAGTACTACACTAGTTATTTTCACTATAGTATCTTTCAATAAGGAGCAATACTTGATAGTGCATACTTGATAGTTTTGACTGAGCATATTAGAATGAAGGAGCAGTCACCAAAGTAATAAAATACTGTTCAAAATAGGCTGTGACTTTATGGTGAAATAGAAATGACTTACAATGACTGGAGCTCCAAAAAGGAGACCTGACAGCATACAAAACATCTAACAGAACAGAAATTCCCCACTGTATCATACTGTGAAAAGATAATGGAGACCAAAATGGCAGCGTTCAGGACCATAAGCACTTAAATTAACTTTCTAAGCTGTGTGCGCTAATAAATACATGGACAACTGTGCACATGACAGTTATATGTAAAATATATGAGCACGGTTTTGAGCTTTGCCTATAAAATTACTTGTTAACATATGAAAGATCAAATACCTTCCTAGAAGGACTGATTTGCAGGTGCTAAATTTGTAGAATGTTCTCCATATAATTCATACCCATTTCTGAAACCAGAAATACTGCACAGGATAAATAAAACTAAGTAAGAAACAAGTAATCACATCTCCAATTTTTATTTCACACCAACTCTACTACTTTTTGCCTGACACATCAATTTTAAAATGTATTTACATTTTCCCTCCACAGGAATGTAGATGCCTTTAAGTAGACAGAAGGATGGATATACCAGTCACAGTAATGACTGTGTCTATTCACACAGACACATCCTCATTCACATTTCTTAGAAGTTTAAACAAATTTTGATCTTATTTTGAAAGTAGATTATACTGGGAAACTTGTTGAAAACAATCAGACTCAAAGAACATTTTATCAGTGATCTGTTCACAGTCTAAAGGTATACTGCATTGGTCTATATTTGGTCCAGTTTTATTTAATATTTTATTTTGAAATACAAAATGCACTGGCAAAGTGGTGCTGCACTTCCTCTTAGGAAGCGAATATACACATTTTAGAGAATAGACTCTGAATTCAAACTGATCTTGCAAAATTGTACTCTGATATACAATTCCACAAAAGACAAGCACAAGTTATTTACAGATCACAGGAAGAAAAAAATGTAAAAACTAAGTGGGAAATAGCCAGTTACAATGCAATGGTTTACAAGCTAAACTTGAGCCATTTATTTGATTCTTGCAAAAAAATGCAAAATCATTCCAGAATGCAATACTGTCTGGATTATATGGAAAATGTGGGAATTCATTTTTCACCTGATGAAACGCTACTGATATTGCAGCCTTGGTCATCAGACTTCAAAAAATGGTAAATGATAAATCAACCAAAGTTCAAAGATAAACTATAAAAGTGACCAAAAGTTTAAGAAAACATGTCCTAAAAGGGAAGACCAAAGGAATTTGGATTGCATCGTTTGGTAAAGACAAAACCAAGGAGGAATGTTGCAAGTCTCTCCTTACACAAAAAAAAAAAAAAAAAAAATCGATGAAGAGAGTGGTTAGTGATACCAAATCAAAAGAACCTATGGTTCCTTCCTTACAGTAATAATGTAGCCAAGTTTGAAATGCTTTGTAAGCAGATGGGCTAAACATCTGTTTGGTTTAGTTAGATAAAAGGAAGTCTTGAGACATTGTATCCTTGAGTAGAGTAGATAAAGGAGAGATGCTAGAATAAGCTAGTTTTGTGAAAACAAGAGTTGCAAAACTAAGGCAAAAGACAAACTGAGTATGCGCGAAGACTGAGTTCAATCAGTGGACATGGTGAGGAAGACTATCGACAACCACTAGAGGACCCTGGAAGACCACCAATGGACATGAATGCACATGTGTCAAGGACATTTATATATATTAATGAGTTCTAGGAGATAGTATGAATATGTTAATAATTTCTTGGAAATGTAATGAATATGTATATTCTGATCGCATATAACCTTTGTAGTTGAGCAACTTGGCATGCACACTAGGTGGAGCGATCTCCTGGGTGCCCAGCACAGCAATAAAGAATGCCTGCTTTCTAAGGTTTTCATATCAAGTCTTAGAGAGTTTTGTTTGCTGCTTTTACAGTATCATTAGTTGACATCACATCTACTGGACAAGAAGAAGAGTTGTTTGGAATTACTTCTGGAGGTCTCCAGCCCAACAATCCCATTCAAAACAGGACTATTGCTCACACTAGATCAGGTTAACAGTGCCCTTTTGGCACTTAACTATTCACTGTTGTGACGGAGAGAAGAAGACTTCAGTGAGAGGTTCAAATTAACAATTTATTTGGACTTCACTCACAGGTCCGATATGCCACTATTGCAAGTTCTTATGGATACAATGGAAGAATGCACTATTGCAATTTAAGGGGAAAAGAACAAAACAATTCACAGAATACACTATTACCACATAACAAGTGATCCTGAAAAGCAACAACACAAACCATCAGCGCGCTAGATATGAATACCTTAAACGAGTGCACAAATCACGATCTTAGAGCATGCTAGACATCATACATATGTTATTAAATCACTTACCCTCTCTCTCTCTCAGGTAAGGCCACTCAATCCTGGGAAGTTACCTTGCACAGCATTCTGGAAAAGGCGGGGCAGAATCTTCTACAGGCCAGCTATATCTTTGGAAGATTCCCCCTATTTTCTCCCCAAAACTTTGGACTTAAATATCCTTTTTCCAGGACTGTGCTTGAATGGATTACACTATCTGGGATGGTTATCTCTGGTGGTTTGATGGCCCCTCAGATAGCAATGTTTATTTTGTGGTGTCTGGTCTCACTCTCACTGAATAGTGTGGGACTTGACTCAAGGCATTTTGCTTGTTATAGGCACCATTTGGGTTTCGGTTCTCATTGTAATACACTGTTGAGACTACCCCGGGCTGAGACATTTCCACAGCTCCCCCCAAGTTATCTCTGCATAGATAGGGATCAATAAGCATCTGCCAAGGTGAGATGAAGCTGAGTTGAATGACAACTCCCTGCATCTCACCTTTTGTGTTCTGAAACCGGTTTAGCCAGGTGCTCCCATTCAACTATTGACACTTAAAAACCTCAATGGGAAGAAATGTCACCATTTTTCCGGGTCACCTGTTCAGTACTGTACTAACCTCCTGGTGAAAGTATTCTTCCTAATGTTTGATCTCCATTTCCCCAGCCACACATTTTTGACTGTTGCCTCTCGTTGTCTGGCACTATTGAGAAAAGTATCTGGTGTCATCATCTTTGTTAATCCCATCCCAGTTTTTATGGGTTGCTACATGCTCTTTTTTTTGGTCTTCTCTTTGCCAGACTAAACATCAGCTCCTTCAACTGCCCTTTGTAGATCATGTGCTCTAGGCCCCACAACCATTGTGACAGCCCTCTGCTGGACCCTTTTCAAGTTTATGCGTATCCTTCTTTTATCATGAGTTCTTCAGCTCATGGCTGACCGAAGTTTCCTGAAGTCATTTCCCTGATTACATTTGTTTTAAGTTCTTAAGAAAGATAGGCAAGATCTTTGGGACTCAGCCTTCTAAGAGACAGAACCAGGTGCAGTACTTCATCCAAAGTCAAATGAGCAAAGGAGGTCTCCTAGCTACGATAGGAGGGTTCAGCCTCATAGCCTAAGACTGTATTTTCATAGACTGATAACAGCTAAAAGATGCAAAGTGGTGCCTTGCAGGGCAGTCAGAATTTACCATAGATAGATCTGCATGTTTTATTACAGAAGGGGCTTCACTTTCAAGCTGGTTTTCAAGAACCAATATCTACGCCAGCAATTCAAAGACTGTGGTGGTAAAATAGATTTTTTTTGTTATAGGATTCTCAGTGTCTTTTCTTGCCTCTGTAATTTAGTTAACTGACAAAATATCAGGTTTTGCAATATTTCCTTTCTTTGAAAAGCAACATTTACAACAAACACAGACCCCAATGTTATCTCTTGAATTTTTAGTCCTGCTGCATTTTGCAATCAAACTGGATCTCTCCCCAGTTTTTACTGTTCCTGTTAAGTGAAAAGACTGGTCTAGAAACCTCAATCATAAAATCATTGAATCTTTTGATTCAATGCATAGAAATCATCCACGCTGCAAAATCAGTCCACTTTGATCTATTTTGTCCTGACACAAAATAGTTCATTATAATGACACAGTTGGCACTTAATTAAGCAAGCCTGTAAAATAATCATGAAGTCTGTATCTTGGTAGATATATGATCTTGTGTTCAGAGCAATGACAACATAGATTGTCATAATGTGACACACTATGTGTTCTACCAAATAGTAAAGTTAGTTGGAGATGCAGTCCTTGTACATGGATGTGTCTTTGTGTTCACATGCTAAAAAAAAGACTTCTGTTCCACACTCTGGTTTATCTATTTTGATTGTAAATTCTTCAGAGCATGGGCTTTCCCTTCCCTGGGAACAATGTGCACTAATCTCATGTGATCTTCTTAAATAATAATTTAGAATAAATAATAAGCATAAACAGGTACACTATTGTAAAGCATAGCTTCCTCAGGTGTTAATAGAGCGAGTGCTTTATAAAGAACATGCTATTCCCTTACTGATTACTTTAAACAGGTGTGCGACACACTGAAAGAGAGTCCAAAGGCACACTGGCTGGCAAGGGAAAGAGAATTCTTTTTATACTTATGAGGGAGAGGGAGAACGTAGGAAGTTACTACAGTACCTGTGGTCTTTCCAATCCAGACTGAGGACTGTTGCAGGAAAACATCTCTAATGGGGTAGCATAGTTTGGTTCCAAGCTCTGCTTTACGTATTACACTTGCTACTGATTTGGAAAAGGGAATTTAGAGCTTTTACATCAAAAATCCCCCATGACATGGCTTGCAATATCAAACAAGACTTCACAGATTAAAAAAACCTATGTTACAGTAGAGAAAAAAAAGGCAGAAAGAAGGAAAACTGGGGAACACAACACAACTTGGAGACATCTAGCTAATTTTAAGAGCTGAATTTTAATTAGGATGTCATTTATTGCATTCTATATCCTTCATTTTGCAGAGCAGGGCTGGGTCATTTTCTAAATAGCCTTATACCTTACAAATACTCCATGGACAAAGAAACCAGGAAAACAATAATGACAAATGATACCTAAAAGGTTTTGTGGACAGCAAATTGAATATATGCTTGAAATACAATATAAAGGGAAGGAAGTGAAATAATGTACTTTTGAACAGCATTTTCCAAAGCATTATTTCTTACACAGTTAAGGGCTAGTGTTCTGCAAAGTTTTTAAACATATGCTTAACTTCAAGGCCCAGTTAGCTTTGAATAAAGTGGTATGTTTAGATTTAACTGCAGGACTCAGCGTTTAATTTGTTCAAGAACTACGGAATCTCATGTGATTGAAACTAAATCACACTAAATAAATAAGCAAAATAAACACTTCATAATAAAAGTGAGTGTGAGATTAGAACCTAGGCCACCACATGTTAGACACACTTCATAATTAAGTTGGCTTGATCCCCTTATATTCTTACTCTTCTTTTGTAAAATACAGAAAGAGGAAAAATGAAGCTAGAACCAATATTGACATCACACATGCTACTGAGCATACCTGTGCTAAAGCTGTTAGCTGTTTCATCCCAATTCCTGTTTCAAAGGAAAAATAAAACAAAACAAAAAACCCAATACAGACCAAAATGACAAAACAAAAATCCCAGACATATTGATACCAGCTTTGAAAGCATAAATGTCACAATATATCCTGAGGTTCTGGGATTCATTCTGCAGACCTGACACTACATAACAGAGAAGCAAATGACTCTGTGTCATCTTGTTAGTATTTGTTATAGCAATAAGACTCATGACATTGCTTGGAAGCAACAATGAGAGATTTGACAACTGCTAGAAGGTGGGACATTGAAAAGATGTAAATTATCTGCCATGAAATATTAAATTGGTTATTGTTTTTTGGAAACCTTTCAGTCAAGAAAAAATGCAGAGAACATGAATTACTCATTCTGCAAAAAGCTATTAGTCTAATGTTCTGTTTTTAATTAAAGCATTAAACTGGACAAATACCCCTATTCACACATCAATACGTCAACAGGTTATAAAGTAAGGTTTCTTCTTGGCAGTTAGTAAGTCTTTGTTCTGAACCATGATGGTTAACAGCTCTTCCACTTTACTGTAGGAAAATAGGGATAATCATACATAAGTGTACATATTTTTCCAGACACAGTAAAATGTATGTCACAAAATGGTTCAGTGAGAGGAAATTCCATAGGACATAGTGGCAAATTTGCATTTAAATGAATGCCTTTTATTTCTGCATGCTCAATAAAATGAACCATCTGCAGCTAGACAATGTATCTAAAGGTAGCATGATCCAAAGGGCTCTGAGATAAAATATAGTAATTTCCTTTGATATCGGCAAGCAGTAGACTAAGTTTGTTCAACAGTTAGTATCTCATTCTGCTAGAAATGCAAAATCTGATGATCTCAGTCTCCCTTCTGCAAGGGATTAGAATTTCACTCTTGAACTGCCAGAAGAAAAGTCCGTTACTTTTATGAATATTTATTATTTGCAGATGTTCCATGAACAACTAATAGGACTAAAAGAATTATAAGTACTTATTGTACTGGTTTTGGCTGAGACAGAATTAATTTTCTTCATAATAGATCATATGATGCAGTGTTAGCCGATGCAGGCAGGACGCAGGAACAACCACAAACCACGGATGGAAAGCAAAGAACAAATTTAATCTCGATACCTCACAGACTGGGGAATCGCCAAAGCAACACCTAGGGGCAGAGGCACGCAAGCAGGGGACACGGGCACTGCGGCGTGAGAGAGAGTTCTTGTTATCAAGAGTCCTTGGCAGTGAGAGAGTCCTTGTTAGCAAGTGCGCGCATGGACTCCCTGTTCTTGCTGGTATTTAAAGGGTTCAAACAGACATAGTTTTCCCACTGTGCTTTGATCTTCTTCATCAACAGTCCAGGATTCTCAAGTGGCTAGATAAGGTGTCCCTGAGTCCATCACACACTCACGTTATCTAAGTGCAAGTGTTTTT
Organism: Larus michahellis; assembly: GCF_964199755.1. NCBI lineage: Eukaryota > Metazoa > Chordata > Aves > Charadriiformes > Laridae > Larus > Larus michahellis. The sequence continues at coordinate 77,957,280 of NC_133896.1, read as the reverse complement.
CTTGCAAGGACCCAAGACTGAATAACAATTAGTGTGATATATGCATTTTCCAGCACCCCAGGTGCGCGTCACTTGAGCGTATTTATGATCCTCCTCGCCGATCTTCCGTTGCTTTCCCACAGATGCTATACTTTGAATTCGTGACTAAACACAGTGTCGATAGCACACCACTGTTTTTCTTATGGCTGAACAGTGCTTACACAGAGTCAAAGCTTTTTCTGCTTCTCACACCACTCTGCCAGCAAGTAGGCTGGGGGTGTGCAGGAAGTTAGGAGAGGACACAGCCAGGACAGCTGACCCCATCTGACCAAAGGGATGTTCCATGCCATATGATGTTGTGCTCAGCAATAAAAGCTGGGGGAAAGAAGAGGAAGGGGGGAGGTTCAGAGTTATGGTGCCTGTCTTCCCAAGTAACAGTTAGGCACAGTGGAGCCCTACTTTTCTTGAAATGGCAAAACATCTTCCTGCTGGTGGGAATTAGTGAATGAATTCCTTATTTTTGCTTTGCTTGTGCATGCAGCTTTTGCTTTACCTATTAAACTGTATCTAAACCCATGCGTTTCTGCACTTTTACCCTTCTGATTGTCTCCCCCATCCCACTACAGGGGAGTGAGCAAGTGGCTGTGTGGTGCTTAGCTACCTACGAGGGTTAAACCACAACAGTACATTTTTAGTTATTTCCTCCTCCTCAACACCAATATTTCTTTCATAACTGTTCCCAATCCTGCATTATGTTCTTGTACCAAATATTCTTGGTATACCACATATGCTTGGATAAGGAGACAAGTTAATTAATTCAATTAGCTTTGCTACTGAAATTTTATCATGAAACAAGAATCCTCTGAAATCTTCCTTCCATGCTTACTGTAGCTTTCAAAATTCCTTCTGTGACTCCCTCTTCTAAGCCAAGTCGGTTTAGCACGTTAACTGCTTCTCCCATAGAAACATTCAGCCTATGCTTATCAAATTCCCATCATTTTTACTGCATGCATCTAGACATGTCCCATATACATGCTATTTTGTAGTGACCAGAGCATTCCTGAGAAATGTACACCACCATACTACAAAGAAAACATACTGCTGACTGTAAAGTGATCTTACAGATGATCCCTAATTTTATGTCTCTTTAAGAGGGGAGAAGTAGAAATTTGACCTGGAACATAGGGCGATCCTCTATCTCCCATCCTATCAATCCCAAACCCTTTCATCCCATATCCTTACACCTCCGAATCAGAAATCCAACCCCATATTCCTGTCACTGCCACTCATCTCACTCCAAACGGGAATTATCCTTATTCACCCCCACCTTGCAATGCTATGTTTTCTCAGTTCTTTACCCTACACTTCCCTGCCTCCATGTCTGCAATATCCCTCTTCACCTAACATCACCACTCTGTCCTTGTCTTCATGTTTAGCACCATCTGAGTTCTTGCAGAAGTTTTAAAGAATCTAGAGATGCCAACTCACATTCAATAGCATTACCAACAAGCAGAGATACCTTATCCCTGAGCAAGGCACTCCTACACTTCAATGGTTAATAAAAGACAAGGTGGTGGGGATGTGTATGGGTTTTTTTGGTGGCTTTTTTTTAGGAAAACTACACTGGAAACAAAACAGATTTTGCTATACAGCAAACCACTCTGTTGATTGCAATATTCTGTCATTTTTCATTCCTTTCCAATTGCATTGTTATCTTGCACATGAGACATTGGTTAAAAACAGATTCACGGTGTATCTTTGAATTTCACACCAACAAACCCACCCCAAACCCCCAAACCCACAAAACCTTTGGGAGGATTTTCTGGAAAACAAATGCTGGGAAAATTTTAACATTTTTGCAAACTCTAAACCACTGACTGATTTTTTTTTGAGTTTTTTTTTAAAATGCTGATATCATGTGTGGTACAAGAAAGATTTGGGCTTTTTACAGTGAAAGTAGGAGGTTTAAAAACTGTAAGGGTTGCACTTTCAGAAAACTTTAAAGAAAATTCATCCAGGTTATTATTGCAAGTATTGGCAAATTTAGGGGTAAGGAAATAATTCATAAAATTCATTGGGGACCATGTGAGAGCCTGAAAGGAAAGTAGAAGTTGCAGACAGGCATTTCATGTTGAATTTTGTGAGGGGCAAGCCGTAACTCCATTAACAGTTTATGCAAATTCAAGCATGTAAAAGCAGTTAACACTGCAGTAAATAGAAAACAGGTTGTCATAGTTTAGACTCAGATGGCAACAAAGAACCACACGGCCGCTTTCTCAACCCCCCCCCACAGCTGTGGAGGAGAATCAGAACAGAAAGGCAAAACTCGTGGGTTGAGACAAAAGCAGTTTAACAGAACAGCAAAGGGAACAAGAAAACACCACCAACAACACGGATAGAGGGATGTACAAACATGATTACAGTACCACTGCTCACCCACCAAACCCGGGATGCCCCAGCCCACTCCCAAACGGAGACTTCCTGCCCCCTCTCCGGGCAGCTGCGGGCTCCAGACTGGGCATGGCTCACATGGGATGGAATACCTGTGTCCCCTGCCATATCCTGGGCAAAATTAACCCTATCCCTGCCAGAACCAGGACACAGGTGAAGTCAACCAAATGTAGAGAAGTGAGTTAAGCAATCAGATTCAGAAACGGAATATAATATTTTATTGAAAGCTGTATACTTGTACAAAATTAATGCCCAAAGTTAACCATTAAAAGTTGCTACCTATCAAATGTAGGGGAAAGAAAAAGAATCTGCATGTAGTGGTACACTCAGATTTTTAACTTCTCATCTAAGGCACACAAAGAGTAGTGAAGGCAAGTGCAAAGAGTACAAAGAGTTTAAGAACACAATAGTCTCAATCTCAATGACAGTTTGTTCTTCTGCATAACATGAGTTACATGTTGTTTCAAAGACAACATGCAAACAAAAAACAGATAGCAAGCCAAATAAAGTGATAAACAAAAAAGATATACACTTCTCATTAGAATCAGGAGATACACAGACTTGAGAAATGCCTAATAAGAGCTGACTGTGCTAAATAGTGAAACCCAAAAAGGTGATAATAAAATTTAAACTGCTGCTGTGAGAACAAGAAGAACCAGGAGAGCACTAAGATTTAAATTCAAACATTGAGTGGGAAAGATGAATGTATTATTTTCAGAAAAGATTTAAAATGGGCATCTCAGAAAGGTACTTAAAGTCAGACTGTAGTCACTTATTTAACTAAAAACTGGATAACTGTATGGAGTATTGGAAGTTCTAGTCCAAAAGTGATTACATAAAAATTGCACCTTCCTACTCAACAGATTTGATTGCTGTATTTATTCAGCATCATATCTATTTACATCAAAGACAAAAATATGCCTTTACAACTTTTTATTCTGATCCTGTCTTCTTTCAGAGCCCACACAATTCAGCCGGGGGTCTAAATGTTATTCATTCTTGTGCAACAGCTAAATTACTTTGCAAGTTTCAACCAACTATACTTTTAAGAGTAACCAGAACATGGATTCAGTAGAAGGGAATCAAATTTTACAGTCTGCATTGTGGAGTAGGCCAGAAAAGATCTTACTGTTTTTTCCTATTCCTAAAACCTGTATGTAAAATACTGCCGTCCCTGAAAGTCATGCGGTTTTACCCGCTGACTTCAGTCAAACCTAAACATATGCAGGCAGAAATTAATTCTCTGTCTCTTTCTGTCATTAGTTGGCTTGAATGAAATTGACTTCTGGCAAAAAAAATTCTTTGGTTGGTGGTGTAGCTGTTGAAGAGACTTTCTTCACATTCTCAAACATCCTTCACTGTTTGTAATATTATACAAAGATATATATTTACAGAAAAAATCTAGAATGGACATCTCAGAAGGTACTTAAATTCAGATTGTACTCCCATTTTTAACTAAAAATTGGCTAAGAAATAACAACTGCAATTACCTATGCAGTATGAATTAATAGAGATTCAACCCTTGATTCTCTCCACTATTCTTCACTCAGTTTTTAGCCTTCCCAAACTGACACATGAAGTTTTTCAATTCAGTGTGAATGTATTACATTTTAGAAAAGATGGTTTGGGATTGATGAGCCTCGTTAAAATTCTCTCTTGGCACCTTGAGATACTCTTCCTGATAAAATGCACAGAAAGTCCCACTCCAAATCTGTCCTGTCATGAAGAAGAAAAAAATGGACAATATAATTTCACAGAATCACACAGTCACAGAATGGTAGGGGTTGGAAGGGACCTTTGGAGATCACCTAGTCCAACTCCCCTGCCAGAGAAGGTTCACCTACAGCAAGCTGGACAGGATGCATCTGGGCAGGTTTTGATTATCTCCAGAGAAGGAGACTCTGTGACCTTCCTGGGCAGCCTGTTCCAGTGCTCTACCACCCTCACAGTAAAGAAATTTTTCCTTATGTTCAGATGGAATTTCCTGTGTTCCAGTTTGTGCCCATTGCCTCTTGTCCTGTGCTGACCACCACTGAAAGGAGTCTGGCTCCATCCTCTTGACACCCGCCCTTTAGATATTTATCCCGCCCTTTAGATATTTATAAGCATTGATAAGTTCCCCTCTCAGTCTTCTCTTCTCCAGGCTAAACAGACCCAGGTGTCTCAGCCTTTCCTCATAAGAGAGATGCTCCAGTCCCTTGATCATCTTTGTAGCTCTCTGCTGGACTCTTTCCAGTAGTTCCTTGTCTTTCTTGAACTGGGGAGCCTGGAACTGGACACAGTTCTCCAGATGTGGCCTCACCGAGGCAGAGTAGAGGGCAAAGATAACCTCCCTTGACCTGCTGGCCACTCTCTTTTTAATGCTTGGAAGAATAGGGAAGTGGGCAGAATGAGAAAGATGAGAGAGACATGATCAGTTACATTATCTGAAGCAGCGATGTTAGCAAGGGAGAAAATGAACAACAGAAAGAAAAAGGCCAAGGGATTCCAGACATAAAAGAGGGATTTCTAGGAAATGTACTGCTGTGGAGATGCTATGGAGGGAAGTGTGACAGAAAGTAGCTACAACTAGATGAAAGCCGTATCTGAAAGGCTTATAAGTCAAAAGGTGTAGACTGCAAATGGAAGTGGTCCATGGTACATAATATATCATGAGGAAAATACCCATCTTACACAAAGTTCTGGTAACAGGACATAGGCAAACATTAGAAGTGAACAAATTTTTAATCTTTCAGACAAGAACATCTGCATAAGAAGCCAGAACTGAGGTTAAATAGATCAAGTAAAGAAAAATGAAAACACTTTTTAGCTCCTGAGAGCTAAGAAAGATGCAAATTTTGTGTTCAGAGTGATGGGTTGGAGGTAAAGTGGAATTGAACTGGGAATGTGAATGCCATTGACATCACGAACTTTGCGTACTTGATTAAGTGGTACTTGAGACATAAACCTTAAACTTTATTAAAGGTAATTTCCTAACTGCTACTAATATACAGGACATGGACTAAAACTGTTGTTATATACAGAAAACTAGAGACAAGCCTCATAAACTGTTTTTGCTCAGATAACACTGGCGGGGGTGAGAAGTAAACAGGAAGGAGTTTACCAAATTTGCGACCATATTTTTGATTTAAATCTGAAATATGAAGGGGTTGTTCTGTTTTGTTTTTTGTGTTTTTTTTTCAAAATCAGTAAATACAATCAAGTTGTACATGCACATTTTTAACTCAGGAATTATTCTCAAAAACCAGTATTAATTTCTGTATGCTTTTTTCCTACTAATAAAAAAACTCACCCAAAAGCAGATCTAAAAACCAAACAACCCTCTCTCAGTCAACATTGCAGTAGAGCTACCTGTTTCAAAGTAAGTTACAGCCAAAAATACTGTAATTTAAATAGTAAAGAAAGTTTCAGAAAATTTGAGCAATGTTGCCAGAAATAGTCATCTTTAAAGAAAAGGCAACATTTACCTCAAAAACACTATGGCTAGTTGGGAACTTCTACTGAACCTCTAAATACAGGGAAAACAACTTTGCCTGCCCTGCTCAGGAAGGCTTGCATCCAGCTCTGGATCTTCTCACCTTTGTACTGGAATAATGAGGAACACACAGATGCCCTTGCTAGCTGCACAGCAAGGATAATAAGAGACTTTAAGGGATGTTACCACAACCATTTCTGTAGTAATTATTTGATTTTGACAAGAGAGAGATCGTCTAATTATTTTAAAGACCCTACTTGAAAAGCAGTTTAATACTAAATGTTTCCTCTTTGTTTTAGAGGATATTCAGTGTGCAATATCAGAAATGGCCAGCAATTCCAATAGGCTTGTCAGGTCAACACTAAAATGTTTTGCATTAGGGACCAAGTCTTGCCACCTAACTTTCTTCTCACTGACATCATGATTCAACAAAATTGTTTCTCCTTCAAAGCCTGAAGAGAGCAATCAAAGCACTTAGAGAGTGATGATATGCTTCTCTGGGAGCTGTTACAAGAACAGGACTGAGGTGGTACATTTACATAGATGCCACTAAGTTCCTAATCTATTCTGTAGAACATTGTTGCTCCAAGAAACAGTTTTCCCTACTCTCAGCAGGGCTGGGCTCAAAAATATCAAACATCCGGTAATTGCTCCCAAACCAAAGGTGCCAGGAGGGAAAGCTGTTGCTTGTTCTCACTATCCCTTGGAACTGCTTCCATCACCGCACAAACCTTGGGACTCTGCACTTTCCTGGCAACTTCATCCTCAAAACATGCTTTTTTCACTCTCTGACATGGTTCAGGCCAGACTGGCCAAAGACCAGATGACAGAAACTCCCCCCTAAGCCCAGGATTAGAAGAAGAGAAACAAAGAGACCCATGAGTCTAGAAAGAACCACGCCACCTTAATAAAACATTAATAACAAAATAATTTGAAAATAATGTAATAGATACAATACATATACAAAACTGTATCAAGCTGTAGCAGAGAGTGAAAGATGGTTGTTTTGAGAATTACATGGCCAGGAAAGTGTGGATACCCCGGGCTTGTGGGACAATGAAAGTAATTCCCAGGGACAATGAGACTTCCCTCCTGGCACCTTTGGTGTGGGAGCTGGATGTTTGATGGTTTTGAGCCTGGCCCTGGGGACAGGTCATTGTGGTGTAGTAGTTTCTTCACCAATGTAAGATTTGCTCTGATGGGGCTAAGCAATAAATCTTGACTCGATGTATATTTAATTTGTAATAATTGATAAGATGTAACAGGAACTGAATAATTAAAGTCACATCCCTGAGCTTTGGTAAAGCTACAACACAATAAGTGATTACTTATATCTACAGTAATGTTATCTACAGATACAAAATCACAAAGGGTTCTCATACAAACACATCCTTTTCCAATACATACATGTACAGTTTCAGGAGTTTCATTGGGATGTTTTTCAAAATGAGAAACATTTTGTTCAGTATTAAGATAAATGTCTTGGACTTTGATGGTGTTACTCTCACAAGTAAATTCTTGTTGTTCCTGTACAACACATGCATTAACAGTAACAGTTGGACATATGTTTCCATTTTGCTGGGCCCATACTCTATATTCTAATGGATGGAGTATAGCTTCATTACAATTTAATCCTAGCGCAATGATTTGGTATATGGTGTATACCAAAGCATTGTGCATTGTTAACACAAAAGCTATAGCCTTATTGTTGATGGGGTCATAAAAAAAATTGACTAAATACCGGTAAGATTGAAATTCCCTTTGAAATTCAGTTGCATTATCCCAGACTAACTTTCAAATTTCAGTGGGTAAGGTGCCCTCTTCACTTTCTCTTATAACTGCTGCTACCATAGATTGCATCCACAGTTGAGCTTGGATACAACTAAAAGCTAGAGAAACATTATTTTGGGCTGCATCAAGTGCATCCACAATCAATTGATGGTACCTTTCTGATCTCTGATAAGAGCCATGGATTAGTTCCCAATACTAACAGAGAAGACCACAATGGGTGTAAGTAGCATTATTAGGAGAGGTTAGCACTTGTTAAAAAGAAGGAGAAATCCATTGTACACTAATTCTATTACTTGTTTGCTGGTGGTAATATCTAATGCAGCAGCCTTATATTGCCATCTACCGTTTACTCTTTTTGCTGAAGCAGCCATAAACCAAATGCTTTCTGTTGGTATACCCTCAGTGAGGGGTAGTGCATCTAGAATGGGTGAAGACTTAAGGTTGTAATGCTAAAGGATCTGTGTTTATGGGCATCTGCAATTTGGAGACCTTAGTGCTTTCCTCAGTTTATTGCATACTTTCTGCAACTACTTTTAGATAGGCACACCATTTTCTGATAGTGGGTTTTTCTGCAACTCCTTCTGGGGGAGCAGGCCCCTTTAGGATTGCTTCTAGTAAATTAAAAGGTCCTCTAGTTTGCACAGGTTGTCCCTGAAGTATTTTCTCAACTTGTTTAACTGCTTGGACTGAAGATAAAAGTTCCTTTTCCCATTCAGAGTATTGTTCTGTTTCTTTAAATGTAGTTCAGCTAAACAATAAAGGTCTTTTTTGCCCAATTGGGGTCAGTTTGGAAGTGGTTGCCTGTTCCGCAAAACCCCATTCAGTTACAATAGGGTTGTGGAGGTGTGTTGGTCCCAGTGATGGATACGTTTTTAATTCTTGAATTAGAGTTTTCACTGACTTGTTATGTTCTAATTTCCAATCCCAGGATTTGCCTTTCCATAAGAGTGAATATAATGGATGGGAAATGATAGAAAATCCAGGCATATGCTTCTTACAATATCCTAAATTTCCCATTAATTTTTGGAACTCCTTCCTTGATTGGGGCATTTGCAACTCTGATTTTTTTTTCTTAAGGTACCTGGAGGAATCACAGCACTGCCCACCATCCAACACTTACCTAAAAATTTTACTTCTTTACTTGGTCCCTGATATTTTCTGGATGGAATCTCAAACTCTGCTTTATTTACTGCTTGCCACATTGCTGTTGCTGCTTCCCCCACCTTCTCAGCAGAAGTTCCTCCACTCAGAATATCACTATATATTGGTACAATATATATACTATATATTGGTAGTATATATTGGTACAGTTTCACATCTTGGTGTAGTGAGACTATATGTAAAGGTTCAGCAAGTGAAGCATGAACAATTGTGGGTGAATATTTATATCCCTGTGAGAGTCTGTTAAGGTATACTGTACTCCGCCCAAGTGAAAGCAAATCTCTCTTTTTCCTCTTCCTTGAAGGGAGGCATGGGTTTATGAAAGGGAGGTCCTCCCTTCCCAGCAGGGAAAACTATGCCTTGTTCTAAAGCTCTTTGGGAACCGCTTGCTTGGCCCCACAGACCTGGGGGCTGCGGGCTTTCCTGCTGCCTTCAGCCTCAAAACCACCCTTTCCCACTTGGCGCCGCGCCAGGCACATAAATGGCCATATGGCTGGAGATGGGTCCCCCGCCAAAAGAGCCAGCAGGGAAAACTATGCCTTGTTCTAAAGCTCTTTGGGAACCGCTTGCTTGGCCCCACAGACCTGGAGCTGCAGGCTTTCCTGCTGCCTTCAGCCTCAAAACCACCCTTTCCCACTTGGCGCCGCGCCGGCACAAAAATGGCCATATGGCTGGAGATGGGTCCCCCGCCCAAAAGCTAGCAGGGAAAACTGTGCCTTGTTCTAAAGCTCTTTGGTAACCGCTTGCTTGGCCCCACAGACATGGGGGCTGCAGGCTTTCCTGCTGCCGTCAGCCTCGACACCACCCTTTCCCACTTGGAGCCGCGCCAGGCAGAAAAATGGCCATATGTCTGGAGATTGGTCCCACACCCAAAGATCCAGCAGGGAAAACTATGCCTTGTTCTAAAGCTCTTTGGGAACCGCCTGCGTAGCCCCACAGACCTGGAGCTGCAGGCTTTCCTGCTGCCTTCAGCCTCAAAACCACCCTTTCCCACTTGGCCCCGCGCCAGGCACAGAAATGGCCATATGGCTGGAGATGGGTCCCCCGCCCAAAGAGCCAGCAGGGAAAACTATGCCTTGTTCTAAAGCTCTTTGGGAACCGCTTGCGTAGCCCCACAGACCTGGGGGCTGCAGGCTTTCCTGATGCCTTCAGCCTCGACACCACCCTTTCCCACTTGGCGCCGCACCAGGCACAAAAATGGCATTATGTCTGGAGGTTGGTCCCCCGCCCAAAGATCCAGCAGGGAAAACTATGCCTTGTTCTAAAGCTCTTTGGGAACCGCTTGCGTAGCCCCACAGACGTGGGGGCCGTAGGCTTTCCTACTGCCTTCAGCCTCAAAACCACCCTTTCCCACTTGGCGCCGCAACAGGCACAAAAATGGCCATATGTCTGGAGACTGGACCCACGCCCAAAGAGGCAGCAGGGAAAACTATGCCTTGTTCTAAAGCTCTTTGGGAACCGCTTGCTTGGCCCCACCGACATGGGGGCTGCGGGCTTTCCTGCTGCCTTCAGCCTCAAAACCACCCTTTCCCACTTGGCCCCGCGCCAGGCACAGAAATGGCCATATGTCTGGAGATGGCTCCCCCGCCCAAAGAGCCAGCAGGGAAAACTATGCCTTGTTCTAAAGCTCTTTGGGAACCGCCTGCGTAGCCCCACAGACCTGGGGGCTGCGGGCTTTCCTGCTGCCGTCAGCCTCAAAACCACCCTTTCCCACTTGGCGCCGCGCCAGGCACATAAATGGCCATATGTCTGGAGATGGCTCCCCCGCCCAAAGAGCCAGCAGGGAAAACTATATCTTGCTCTAAAGCTCTTTGGGAACGGCTTGCATAACCCCACAGACCTGGGGCCTGCAGGCTTTCCTGCTGCCTTCAGCCTCAAAACCACCCTTTCCCACTTGGTTTCGCGCCGGCACAAAAATGGCCATATGTCTGGAGACTGGACCCACGCCCAACGAGCCAGCAGGAAAAACAGTGCCTTGTTCTAAAATTCTTTGGGAATTGCTTGCTTGGACCCACAGACCTGGGGGCTGCAGGCTTTCCTGCTGCCTTCAGCCTCAAAACCACCCTTTCCCACTTGGCGCCGCGCCAGGCACAAAAATGGCCACATGGCTGGAGATGGGTCCCACGCCCAAAGATCCAGCAGGGAAAACTATGCCTTGTTCTAAAGCTCTTTGGGAACCGCTTGCGTAGCCCCACAGACCTGGGGGCTGCAGGCTTTCCTGCTGCCTTCAGCCTCAAAACCACCCTTTCCCACTTGTAACCGCGCGAGGCAGAAAAATGGCCATATGTCTGGAGATTGGTCCCATGCCCAATGAGCCAGCAGGGAAAACTATGCCTTGTTGTAAAGCTCTTTGGGAACCGCTTGCTTGGCCCCACGGACCTGGGGGCTGCAGGTTTTCCTGCTGCCTTCAGCCTCAAAACCACCCTTTCTCACTTGGCGCCGCCCCAGGCACAGAAATGGCCATATGGCTGGAGATGGGTCCCCCGCCCAAAGAGCCAGCAGGGAAAACTATGCCTTGTTCTAAAGCTCTTTGGGAACCGCTTGCGTAGCCCCACAGACGTGGGGGCCGTAGGCTTTCCTGCTGCCTTCAGCCTCAAAACCACCCTTTCCCACTTGGCGCCGCAACAGGCACAAAAATGGCCATATGTCTGGAGACTGGACCCACGCCCAAAGAGGCAGCAGGGAAAACTATGCCTTGTTCTAAAGCTCTTTGGGAATCGCTTGCTTGGCCCCACCGACATGGGGGCTGCGGGCTTTCCTGCTGCCTTCAGCCTCAAAACCACCCTTTCCCACTTGGCGCCTCGCCAGGCACATAAATGGCCATATGTCTGGAGGTGGCTCCCCCGCCCAAAGAGCCAGCAGGGAAAACTATGCCTTGTTCTAAAGCTCTTTGGGAACCGCCTGCGTAGCCCCACAGACCTGGGGGCTGCGGGCTTTCCTGCTGCCTTCAGCCTCAAAACCACCCTTTCCCACTTGGCGCCGCGCCAGGCACATAAATGGCCATATGTCTGGAGATGGCTCCCCCGCCAAAAGAACCAGCAGGGAAAACTATGCCTTGTTCTAAAGCTCTTTGGGAACCGCTTGCGTAGCCCCACAGACGTGGGGGCTGCAGGCTTTCCTGCTGCCTTCAGCCTCAAAACCACCCTTTCCCACTTGTAACCGTGCGAGGCAAAAAAATGGCCATATGTCTGGAGATTGGTCCCATGCCCAACGAGCCAGCAGGGAAAACTATGCCTTGTTCTAAAGCTCTTTGGGAACCGCTTGCGCAGCCCCACAGACCTGGGGGCTGCGGGCTTTCCTGCTGCCTTCAGCCTCAAAACCACCCTTTCCCACTTGGCGCCGCGCCGGCACAAAAATGGCCATATGTCTGGAGATGTGTCCCCCGCCCAAAAGCCAGCAGGGAAAACTGTGCCTTGTTCTAAAGCTCTTTGGGAACCGCTTGCGTAGCCCCACAGACCTGGGGGCTGTAGGCTTTCCTGCTGCCGTCAGCCTCGACACCACCCTTTCCCACTTGGCGCCGCGCCAGGCAGAAAAATGGCCATATGTCTGGAGATTGGTCCCACGCCCAACGAGCCAGCAGGGAAAACTGTGCCTTGTTCTAAAACTCTTTGGGAATTGCTTGCGTAGCCCCACAGACGTGGGGGCTGCAGGCTTTCCTGCTGCCGTCAGCCTCAAAACCACCCTTTCCCACTTGGCCCCGCGCAAGGCACAGAAATGGCAATATGGCTGGAGATGGGTCCCACGCCCAAAGATCCAGCAGGGAAAACTATGCCTTGTTCTAAAGCTCTTTGGGAACGGCTTGCATAACCCCACAGACCTGGGGCCTGCAGGCTTTCCTGCTGCCTTCAGCCTCAAAACCACCCTTTCCCACTTGTGGCCGCGCCGGCACAAAAATGGCCATATGTCTGGAGACTGGACCCACGCCCAACGAGCCAGCAGGAAAAACAGTGCCTTGTTCTAAAATTCTTTGGGAATTGCTTGCTTGGACCCACAGACCTGGGGGCTGCAGGCTTTCCTGCTGCCTTCAGCCTCAAAACCACCCTTTCCCACTTGGCGTCGCGCCAGGCACATAAATGGCCATATGGCTGGAGATGGGTCCCCCGCCAAAAGAGCCAGCAGGGAAAACTATGCCTTGTCCTAAAGCTCTTTGGGAACCGCCTGCGTAGCCCCACAGACCTGGAGCTGCAGGCTTTCCTGCTGCCTTCAGCCTCAAAACCACCCTTTCCCACTTAGCGCCGCGCCGGCACAAAAATGGCCATATGGCTCGAGATGGGTCCCCCGCGCAAAAGCCAGCAGGGAAAGATATGCCTTGTTCTAAAGCTCTTTGGGAACCGCTTGCGTAGCCCCACAGACCTGGGGCCTGCAGGCTTTCCTGCTGCCGTCAGCCTCGACACCACCCTTTCCCACTTGGAGCCGCGCCAGGCAGAAAAATGGCCATATGTCTGGAGATTGGTCCCACGCCCAACGAGCCAGCAGGGAAAACTATGCCTTGTTCTAAAACTCTTTGGGAATTGCTTGCGTAGCCCCACAGACCTGGGGGCTGCAGGCTTTCCTGCTGCCTTCAGCCTCAAAACCACCCTTTCCCACTTGGCCCCGCGCCAGGCACAGAAATGGCAATATGGCTGGAGATGGGTCCCCCGCCCAAAGAGCCAGCAGGGAAAACTATGCCTTGTTCTAAAGCTCTTTGAGAACCGCTTGCATAGCCCCAGAGACGTGGGGGCTGCAGGCTTTCCTGCTGCCTTCAGCCTCAAAACCACCCTTTCCCACTTGGCGCCGCGCCAGGCACAAAAATGGCCATATGTCTGGAGATTGGTCCCACGCCCAAAGAGCCAGCAGGAAAAATTATGCCTTGTTCTAAAGCTCTTTGGGAACGGCTTGCATAACCCCACAGACCTGGGCCTGCAGGCTTTCCTGCTGCCTTCAGCCTCAAAACCACCCTTTCCCACTTGGCGCCGCGCCAGGCGCAAAAATGGCCATGTGGCTGGAGATGGGTCCCACGCCCAAAGAGCCAGCTGAAAAAACAGTGCCTTGTTCTAAAACTCTTTGGGAATTGCTTGCTTGGCCCCACAGATATTGGGGCTGCAGGCTTTCCTGCTGCCTTCAGCCTCAAAACCACCCTTTCCCATTTGGCGCCGCGCCAGGCACAAAAATGGCCATATGTCTGGAGATTGGTTCCACGCCCAAAGATCCAGCAGGGAAAACTATGCCTTGTTCTAAAGCTCTTTGGGAACCGCTTGTGTAGCCCCACAGACCTGGGGGCTGCGGGCTTTCCTGCTGTCTTCAACCTCGACACCACCCTTTCCCACTTGGCGCCGCAACAGGCACAAAAATGGCCATATGTCTGGAGATGTGTCCCCCGCCCAAAGATCCAGCAGGGAAAACTATGCCTTGTTCTAAAGCTCTTTGGGAACCGCTTGCTTGGCCCCACAGACATGGGGGCTGCGGGCTTTCCTGCTGCCTTCAGCCTCAAAACCACCCTTTCCCACTTGGCGCCTCGCCAGGCACATAAATGGCCATATGTCTGGAGATGGCTCCCCCGCCCAAAGAGCCAGCAGGGAAAACTATGCCTTGTTCTAAAGCTCTTTGGGAACCGCCTGCGTAGCCCCACAGACCTGGGGGCTGCGGGCTTTCCTGCTGCCTTCAGCCTCAAAACCACCCTTTCCCACTTGGCGCCGCGCCAGGCACAGAAATGGCCATATGTCTGGAGATGGCTCCCCCGCCAAAAGAACCAGCAGGGAAAACTATGCCTTGTTCTAAAGCCCTTTGGGAACCGCTTGCGTAGCCCCACAGACGTGGGGGCTGCAGGCTTTCCTGCTGCCTTCAGCCTCAAAACCACCCTTTCCCACTTGGCGCCGCGCCAGGCACAAAAATGGCCATATGTCTGGAGATTGGTTCCACGCCCAAAGATCCAGCAGGGAAAACTATGCCTTGTTCTAAAGCTCTTTGGGAACCGCTTGTGTAGCCCCACAGACCTGGGGGCTGCGGGCTTTCCTGCTGTCTTCAACCTCGACACCACCCTTTCCCACTTGGCGCCGCAACAGGCACAAAAATGGCCATATGTCTGGAGATGTGTCCCCCGCCCAAAGATCCAGCAGGGAAAACTATGCCTTGTTCTAAAGCTCTTTGGGAACCGCTTGCTTGGCCCCACAGACCTGGGGGCTGCGGGC
This sequence comes from Larus michahellis, assembly GCF_964199755.1. Taxonomy (NCBI): domain Eukaryota; kingdom Metazoa; phylum Chordata; class Aves; order Charadriiformes; family Laridae; genus Larus; species Larus michahellis. Next base: position 77,942,256 of record NC_133896.1, on the reverse strand, counting down.
TTTCCTGCTGCCTTCAGCCTCAAAACCACCCTTTCCCACTTGGCGCCTCGCCAGGCACATAAATGGCCATATGTCTGGAGATGGCTCCCCCGCCCAAAGAGCCAGCAGGGAAAACTATGCCTTGTTCTAAAGCTCTTTGGGAACCGCCTGCGTAGCCCCACAGACCTGGGGGCTGCGGGCTTTCCTGCTGCCTTCAGCCTCAAAACCACCCTTTCCCACTTGGCGCCGCGCCAGGCACAGAAATGGCCATATGTCTGGAGATGGCTCCCCCGCCAAAAGAACCAGCAGGGAAAACTATGCCTTGTTCTAAAGCCCTTTGGGAACGGCTTGCGTAGCCCCACAGACGTGGGGGCTGCAGGCTTTCCTGCTGCCTTCAGCCTCAAAACCACCCTTTCCCACTTGTAACCGCGCGAGGCAAAAAAATGGCCATATGTCTGGAGATTGGTCCCATGCCCAACGAGCCAGCAGGGAAAACTATGCCTTGTGCTAAAGCTGTTTGGGAACCGCTTGCTTGGCCCCACAGATGTGGGGGCTGCGGGCTTTCCTGCTGCCTTCAGCCTCAAAACCACCCTTTCCCACTTGGCGCCGCGCCAGGCACAAAAATGGCCATATGGCTGGGGATTGGTCCCCCACCCAAAGAGCCAGCAGGGAAAACTATGCCTTGTTCTAAAGCTCTTTGGGAACCGCTTGCTTGGCCCCACAGACCTGGGGGCTGCAGGCTTTCCTGCTGCCTTCAGCCTCAAAACCACCCTTTCCCACTTGGCGCCGCGCCAGGCACATAAATGGCCATATGGCTGGAGATGGGTCCCCCGCCAAAAGAGCCAGCAGGGAAAACTATGCCTTGTTCTAAAGCTCTTTGGGAACCGCTTGCGCAGCCCCACAGACCTGGGGGCTGCGGGCTTTCCTGCTGCCTTCAGCCTCAAAACCACCCTTTCCCACTTGGCGCCGCGCCGGCACAAAAATGGCCATATGTCTGGAGATGTGTCCCCCGCCCAAAAGCCAGCAGGGAAAACTGTGCCTTGTTCTAAAGCTCTTTGGGAACCGCTTGCGTAGCCCCACAGACGTGGGGGCTGCAGGCTTTCCTGCTGTCGTCAGCCTCGACACCACCCTTTCCCACTTGGCGCCGCGCCAGGCAGAAAAATGGCCATATGTCTGGAGATTGGTCCCACGCCCAAAGAGCCAGCAGGGAAAACTGTGCCTTGTTCTAAAACTCTTTGGGAATTGCTTGCGTAGCCCCACAGACCTGGAGGTTGCAGGCTTTCCTGCTGCCTTCAGCCTCAAAACCACCCTTTCCCACTTGGCCCCGCGCAAGGCACAGAAATGGCAATATGGCTGGAGATGGGTCCCCTGCCCAAAGATCCAGCAGGGAAAACTATGCCTTGTTCTAAAGCTCTTTGGGAACGGCTTGCATAACCCCACAGACCTGGGGCCTGCAGGCTTTCCTGCTGCCTTCAGCCTCAAAACCACCCTTTCCCACTTGTAACCGCGAGAGGCAAAAAAATGGCCATATGTCTGGAGATTGGTCCCATGCCCAATGAGCCAGCAGGGAAAACTGTGCCTTGTTCTAAAACTCTTTGGGAATTGCTTGCGTAGCCCCACAGACCTGGGGGCTGCAGGCTTTCCTGCTGGCTTCAGCCTCAAAACCACCCTTTCCCACTTGGCCCCGCGCCAGGCACAGAAATGGCAATATGGCTGGAGATGGGTCCCATGCCCAAAGAGCCAGCAGGGAAAACTATGCCTTGTTCTAAAGCTCTTTGGGAACCGCTTGCTTGGCCCCACAGAGCTGGGGGCTGCGGGCTTTCCTGCTGCCTTCAGCCTCAAAAACACCCTTTCCCACTTGGCGCCGTGCCAGGCACATAAATGGCCATATGGCTGGAGATGGCTCCCCCGCCCAAAGAGCCAGCAGGGAAAACTATGCCTTGTTCTAAAGCTCTTTGGGAACCGCCTGCGTAGCCCCACAGACCTGGGGGCTGAAGGCTTTCCTGCTGCCTTCAGCCTCAAAACCACCCTTTCCCACTTGGCGCCGCGCCAGGCACAAAAATGGCCATATGGCTGGAGATGGGTCCCCCGACCAAAAGGCAGCAGGGAAAACTATGCCTTGTTCTAAAGCTCTTTGGGAACCGCTTGCGTAGCCCCACAGACGTGGGGGCTGCAGGCTTTCCTGCTGCCTTCAGCCTCAAAACCACCCTTTCCCACTTGGCGCCGCGCCGGCACAAAAATGGCCATATGGCTGGAGATTGGTCCCACGCCCAAAAGCCAGCAGGGAAAACTGTGCCTTGTTCTAAAGCTCTTTGGGAACCGCTTGCTTGGCCCCACAGACCTGGGGGCTACAGGCTTTCCTGCTGCCGTCAGCCTCGACACCACCCTTTCCCACTTGGCGCCTCGCCAGGCAGAAAAATGGCCATATGTCTGGAGATTGGTCCCCCGCCCAACGAGCCAGCAGGGAAAACTGTGCCTTGTTCTAAAACACTTTGGGAATTGCTTGCGTAGCCCCACAGACCTGGGGGCTGCAGGCTTTCCTGCTGCCTTCAGCCTCAAAACCACCCTTTCCCACTTGGCCCCGCGCCAGGCACATAAATGGCCATATGGCTGGAGATGGGTCCCCCGCCCAAAGAGCGAGCAGGGAAAACTATGCCTTGTTCTAAAGCTCTTTGGGAACCGCTTGCTTGGCCCCACAGACCTGGGGGCTGCAGGCTTTCCTGCTGCCTTCAGCCTCAAAACCACCCTTTCCCACTTGGCGCCGCGCCAGGCACATAAATGGCCATATGGCTGGAGATGGGTCCCCCGCCAAAAGAGCCAGCAGGGAAAACTATGCCTTGTTCTAAAGCTCTTTGGGAACCGCTTGCGCAGCCCCACAGACCTGGGGGCTGCGGGCTTTCCTGCTGCCTTCAGCCTCAAAACCACCCTTTCCCACTTGGCGCCGCGCCGGCACAAAAATGGCCATATGTCTGGAGATGTGTCCCCCGCCCAAAAGCCAGCAGGGAAAACTGTGCCTTGTTCTAAAGCTCTTTGGGAACCGCTTGCGTAGCCCCACAGACGTGGGGGCTGCAGGCTTTCCTGCTGTCGTCAGCCTCGACACCACCCTTTCCCACTTGGCGCCGCGCCAGGCAGAAAAATGGCCATATGTCTGGAGATTGGTCCCACGCCCAAAGAGCCAGCAGGGAAAACTGTGCCTTGTTCTAAAACTCTTTGGGAATTGCTTGCGTAGCCCCACAGACCTGGAGGTTGCAGGCTTTCCTGCTGCCTTCAGCCTCAAAACCACCCTTTCCCACTTGGCCCCGCGCAAGGCACAGAAATGGCAATATGGCTGGAGATGGGTCCCCTGCCCAAAGATCCAGCAGGGAAAACTATGCCTTGTTCTAAAGCTCTTTGGGAACGGCTTGCATAACCCCACAGACCTGGGGCCTGCAGGCTTTCCTGCTGCCTTCAGCCTCAAAACCACCCTTTCCCACTTGTAACCGCGAGAGGCAAAAAAATGGCCATATGTCTGGAGATTGGTCCCATGCCCAATGAGCCAGCAGGGAAAACTGTGCCTTGTTCTAAAACTCTTTGGGAATTGCTTGCGTAGCCCCACAGACCTGGGGGCTGCAGGCTTTCCTGCTGGCTTCAGCCTCAAAACCACCCTTTCCCACTTGGCCCCGCGCCAGGCACAGAAATGGCAATATGGCTGGAGATGGGTCCCATGCCCAAAGAGCCAGCAGGGAAAACTATGCCTTGTTCTAAAGCTCTTTGGGAACCGCTTGCTTGGCCCCACAGAGCTGGGGGCTGCGGGCTTTCCTGCTGCCTTCAGCCTCAAAAACACCCTTTCCCACTTGGCGCCGTGCCAGGCACATAAATGGCCATATGGCTGGAGATGGCTCCCCCGCCCAAAGAGCCAGCAGGGAAAACTATGCCTTGTTCTAAAGCTCTTTGGGAACCGCCTGCGTAGCCCCACAGACCTGGGGGCTGAAGGCTTTCCTGCTGCCTTCAGCCTCAAAACCACCCTTTCCCACTTGGCGCTGCGCCAGGCACAAAAATGGCCATATGGCTGGAGATGGGTCCCCCGACCAAAAGGCAGCAGGGAAAACTATGCCTTGTTCTAAAGCTCTTTGGGAACCGCTTGCGTAGCCCCACAGACGTGGGGGCTGCAGGCTTTCCTGCTGCCTTCAGCCTCAAAACCACCCTTTCCCACTTGGCGCCGCGCCGGCACAAAAATGGCCATATGGCTGGAGATTGGTCCCACGCCCAAAAGCCAGCAGGGAAAACTGTGCCTTGTTCTAAAGCTCTTTGGGAACCGCTTGCTTGGCCCCACAGACCTGGGGGCTACAGGCTTTCCTGCTGCCGTCAGCCTCGACACCACCCTTTCCCACTTGGCGCCTCGCCAGGCAGAAAAATGGCCATATGTCTGGAGATTGGTCCCCCGCCCAACGAGCCAGCAGGGAAAACTGTGCCTTGTTCTAAAACACTTTGGGAATTGCTTGCGTAGCCCCACAGACCTGGGGGCTGCAGGCTTTCCTGCTGCCTTCAGCCTCAAAACCACCCTTTCCAACTTGGCCCCGCGCCAGGCACATAAATGGCCATATGGCTGGAGATGGGTCCCCCGCCCAAAGAGCGAGCAGGGAAAACTATGCCTTGTTCTAAAGCTCTTTGGGAACCGCTTGCGTAGCCCCACAGACGTGGGGGCTGCAGGCGTTCCTGATGCCTTCAGCCTCGACACCACCCTTTCCCACTTGGCGCCGCGCCAGGCACAAAAATGGCATTATGTCTGGAGGTTGGTCCCCCGCCCAAAGATCCAGCAGGGAAAACTATGCCTTGTTCTGCAGCTCTTTGGGAACCGCTTGCGTAGCCCCACAGACGTTGGGGCTGTAGGCTTTCCTACTGCCTTCAGCCTCAAAACCACCCTTTCCCACTTGGCGCCGCGCCAGGCACAAAAATGGCCATATGTCTGGAGACTGGACCCACGCCCAAAGAGCCAGCAGGGAAAACTCTGCCTTGTTCTAAAGCTCTTTGGGAACCGATTGCATAGCCTCATAGACCTGGGGGCTGCAGGCTTTCTTGCTGCCTTCAGCCTCAAAACCACCGTTTCCCACTTGGCGCCGCGCCAGGCACAAAAATGGCCATATGTCTGGAGATGGGTCCCACGCCCAAAGAGCCAGCAGGGAAAACTATATCTTGCTCTAAAGCTCTTTGGGAACGGCTTGCATAACCCCACAGACCTGGGGCCTGCAGGCTTTCCTGCTGCCTTCAGCCTCAAAACCACCCTTTCCCACTTGGTTTCGCGCCAGGCACAAAAATGGCCATATGTCTGGAGACTGGACCCACGCCCAACGAGCCAGCAGGAAAAACAGTGCCTTGTTCTAAAATTCTTTGGGAATTGCTTGCTTGGACCCACAGACCTGGGGGCTGCAGGCTTTCCTGCTGCCTTCAGCCTCAAAACCACCCTTTCCCACTTGGCGCCGCGCCAGGCACAAAAATGGCCACATGGCTGGAGATGGGTCCCACGCCCAAAGATCCAGCAGGGAAAACTATGCCTTGTTCTAAAGCTCTTTGGGAACCGCTTGCGTAGCCCCACAGACGTGGGGGCTGCAGGCTTTCCTGCTACCGTCAGCCTCAAAACCACCCTTTCCCACTTGTAACCGCGCGAGGCAAAAAAATGGCCATATGTCTGGAGATTGGTCCCATGCCCAATGAGCCAGCAGGGAAAACTATGCCTTGTTGTAAAGCTCTTTGGGAACCGCTTGCTTGGCCCCACGGACCTGGGGGCTGCGGGCTTTCCTGCTGCCTTCAGCCTCAAAACCACCCTTTCCCACTTGGCGCCGCGCCAGGCACATAAATGGCCATATGGCTGGAGATGGGTCCCCCGCCAAAAGAGCCAGCAGGGAAAACTATGCCTTGTTCTAAAGCTCTTTGTGAACCGCCTGCGTAGCCCCAAAGACCTGGGGGCTGCAGGCTTTCCTGCTGCCTTCAGCCTCAAAACCACCCTTTCCCACTTAGCGCCGTGCCGGCACAGAAATGGCCATATGGCTCGAGATGGGTCCCCCGCGCAAAAGCCAGCAGGGAAAGCTATGCCTTGTTCTAAAGCTCTTTGGGAACCGCTTGCGTAGCCCCACAGACGTGGGGGCTGCAGGCTTTCCTGCTGCCGTCAGCCTCGACACCACCCTTTCCCACTTGGCGCCGCGCCAGGCAGAAAAATGGCCATATGTCTGGAGATTGGTCCCACGCCCAACGAGCCAGCAGGGAAAACTATGCCTTGTTCTAAAACACTTTGGGAATTGCTTGCGTAGCCCCACAGACCTGGAGCTGCAGGCTTTCCTGCTGCCTTCAGCCTCAAAACCACCCTTTCCCACTTGGCGCCGCGCCAGGCACAGAAATGGCCATATGTCTGGAGATTTGTCCCCCGCCCAAAGAGCCAGCAGGGAAAACTATGCCTTGTTCTAAAGCTCTTTGGGAACCGCTTGCGTAGCCCCACAGACGTGGGGGCTGTAGGCTTTCCTACTGCCTTCAGCCTCAAAACCACCCTTTCCCACTTGGCGCCGCGCCTGCACAAAAATGGCCATATGTCTGGAGACTGGACCCACGCCCAAAGAGCCAGTAGGGAAAAATCTGCCTTGTTCTATAGCTCTTTGGGAACCGATTGCATAGCCTCATAGACCTGGGGGCTGCAGGCTTTCCTGCTGCCTTCAGCCTCAAAACCACCCTTTCCCACTTGGCGCGGCGCCAGGCACAAAAATGGCCACATGGCTGGAGATGGGTCCCACGCCCAAAGATCCAGCAGGGAAAACTATGCCTTGTTCTAAAGCTCTTTGGGAACCGCTTGCGTAGCCCCACAGACGTGGGGGCTGCAGGCTTTCCTGCTACCGTCAGCCTCAAAACCACCCTTTCCCACTTGTAACCGCGCGAGGCAAAAAAATGGCCATATGTCTGGAGACTGGACCCACGCCCAAAGAGCCAGCAGGGAAAACTCTGCCTTGTTCTATAGCTCTTTGGGAACCGATTGCATAGCCTCATAGACCTGGGGGCTGCAGGCTTTCTTGCTGCCTTCAGCCTCAAAACCACCCTTTCCCACTTGACGCCGCGCCAGGCACAAAAATGGCCATATGTCTGGAGATTGGTCCCACGCCCAAAGAGCCAGCAGGGAAAACTATATCTTGTTCTAAAGCTCTTTGGGAACGGCTTGCATAACCCCACAGACCTGTGGCCTGCAGGCTTTCCTGCTGCCTTCAGCCTCAAAACCACCCTTTCCCACTTGGTTTCGCGCCGGCACAAAAATGGCCATATGTCTGGAGATTGGTCCCACGCCCAACGAGCCAGCAGGAAAAACAGTGCCTTGTTCTAAAATTCTTTGGGAATTGCTTGCTTGGACCCACAGACCTGGGGGCTGTAGGCTTTCCTGCTGCCTTCAGCCTCAAAACCACCCTTTCCCAATTGTAACCGCGCAGGCACAAAAATGGCCATATGTCTGGAGATGGGTCCCACGCCCAAAGATCCAGCAGGGAAAACTATGCCTTGTTCTAAAGCTCTTTGGGAACCGCTTGTGTAGCCCCACAGACGTGGGGGCTGCAGGCTTTCCTGCTGCCGTCAGCCTCAAAACCACCCTTCCCCACTTTGTTCCGCGCCAGGCACAGAAATGGCAATATGGCTGGAGATGGGTCCCCCGCCCAAAGAGCGAGCAGGGAAAACTATACCTTGTTCTAAAGCTCTTTGGGAACCGCTTGCGTAGCCCCACAGACCTGGGGGCTGCAGGCTTTCCTGCTGCCTTCAGCCTCAAAACCACCCTTTCCCACTTGGCGCCGCGCCAGGCACAATAATGGCCATATGTCTGGAGATGGGTCCCACGCCCAAAGAGCCAGGAAGGAAAACTATGCCTTGTTCTAAAGCTCTTTGGGAACCGCTTGCGTAGCCCCACAGACGTGGGGGCTGCAGGCTTTCCTGCTGCCTTCAGCCTCAAAACCACCCTTTCACACTTGGCGCCGCGCCAGGCGCAAAAACGGCCATGTGGCTGGAGATGGGTCCCACGCCCAACGAGCCAGCAGGAAAAACAGTGCCTTGTTCTAAAACTCTTTGGGAATTGCTTGCTTGGCCCCACAGATATTGGGGCTGCAGGCTTTCCTGCTGCCTTCAGCCTCAAAACCACCCTTTCCCACTTGGCGCCGCGCCAGGCACAAAAATGGCCATATGTCTGGAGATGGGTCCCCCGCCCAAAGATCCAGCAGGGAAAACTATGCCTTGTTCTAAAGCTCTTTGGGAACCGCTTGCGTAGCCCCACAGACGTGGGCGCTGCGGGCTTTCCTGCTGCCTTCAACCTCGACACCACCCTTTCCCACTTGGCGCCGCAACAGGCACAAAAATGGCCATATGGCTGGAGATGTGTCCCCCGCCAAAAGAACCAGCAGGGAAAACTATGCCTTGTTCTAAAGCTCTTTGGGAACCGCTTGCGTAGCCCCACAGACGTGGGGGCTGCAGGCTTTCCTTCTGCCTTCAGCCTCAAAACCACCCTTTCCCACTTGTAACCGCGCCAGGCACAAAAATGGCCATATGTCTGGAGATTGGTTCCATGCCCAACGAGCCAGCAGGGAAAACTATGCCTTGTTCTAAAGCTCTTTGGGAACCGCTTGCTTGGCCCCACAGACCTGGGGGCTGCAGGCTTTCCTGCTGCCTTCAGCCTCAAAACCACCCTTCCCCACTTTGTTCCGCGCCAGGCACAGAAATGGCAATATGGCTGGAGATGGGTCCCCCGCCCAAAGAGCGAGCAGGGAAAACTATGCCTTGTTCTAAAGCTCTTTGAGAACCGCTTGCGTAGCCCCGCAGACCTGGGGGCTGCAGGCTTTCCTGCTGCCTTCAGCCTCAAAACCACCCTTTCCCACTTGGTTTCGCGCCGGCACAAAAATGGCCATATGTCTGGAGACTGGACCCACGCCCAACGAGCCAGCAGGAAAAACAGTGCCTTGTTCTAAAATTCTTTGGGAATTGCTTGCTTGGACCCACAGACCTGGGGGCTGCAGGCTTTCCTGCTGCCTTCAGCCTCGACACCACCCTTTCCCACTTGGCGCCGCGCCAGGCACAAAAATGGCCACATGGCTGGAGATGGGTCCCCCGCCCAAAGAGCCAGCAGGGAAAACTATGCCTTGTTCTAAAGCTCTTTGGGAACCGCTTGCTTGGCCCCACGGACCTGGGGGCTGCGGGCTTTCCTGCTGCCTTCAGCCTCAAAACCACCCTTTCCCACTTCGCGCTGCGCCAGGCACATAAATGGCCATATGGCTGGAGATGGGTCCCCCGCCAAAAGAGCCAGCAGGGAAAACTATGCCTTGTTCTAAAGCTCTTTGGGAACCGCCTGCGTAGCCCCACAGACCTGGAGCTGCAGGCTTTCCTGCTGCCTTCAGCCTCAAAACCACCCTTTCCCACTTAGCGCCGCGCCGGCACAAAAATGGCCATATGGCTGGAGATGGGTCCCCCGCGCAAAAGCCAGCAGGGAAAGCTATGCCTTGTTCTAAAGCTCTTTGGGAACCGCTTGCGTAGCCCCACAGACCTGGGGGCTGCAGGCTTTCCTGCTGCCGTCAGCCTCGACACCACCCTTTCCCACTTGGAGCCGCGCCAGGCAGAAAAATGGCCATATGTCTGGAGATTGGTCCCACGCCCAACGAGCCAGCAGGGAAAACTGTGCCTTGTTCTAAAACTCTTTGGGAACCGCTTGCGTAGCCCCACAGACGTGGGGGCTGCAGGCTTTCCTGCTGGCTTCAGCCTCAAAACCACCCTTTCCCACTTGGCCCCGCGCCAGGCACAGAAATGGCCATATGTGTGGAGATGGGTCCCCCGCCCAAAGAGCCAGCAGGGAAAACTATGCCTTGTTCTAAAGCTCTTTGGGAACCGCTTGCTTGGCCCCACAGAGCTGGGGGCTGCGGGCTTTCCTGCTGCCTTCAGCCTCAAAACCACCCTTTCCCACTTGGCGCCGCGCCAGGCGCAAAAATGGCCATGTGTCTGGAAATTGGTCCCACGCCCAAAGAGCCAGCAGGAAAAATTATGCCTTGTTCTAAAGCTCTTTGGGAACGGCTTGCATAACCCCACAGACCTGGGCCTGCAGGCTTTCCTGCTGCCTTCAGCCTCAAAACCACCCTTCTCACTTGGCGCCGCGCCAGGCACAATAATGGCCATATGTCTGGAGATGGGTCCCACGCCCAAAGAGCCAGCAGGGAAAACTATGCCTTGTTCTAAAGCTCTTTGGGAACCGCTTGCGTAGCCCCACAGACCTGGGGGCTGCAGGCTTTCCTGCTGCCTTCAGCCTCAAAACCACCCTTTCCCACTTGGCGCTGTGCCAGGCGCAAAAATGGCCATGTGGCTGGAGATGGGTCCCACGCCCAACGAGCCAGCAGGAAAAACAGTGCCTTGTTCTAAAACCCTTTGGGAATTGCTTGCTTGGCCCCACAGATATTGGGGCTGCAGGCTTTCCTGCTGCCTTCAGCCTCAAAACCACCCTTTCCCACTTGGCGCCGCGCCAGGCACAAAAATGGCCATATGTCTGGAGATAGGTCCCCCGCCCAAAGATCCAGCAGGGAAAACTATGCCTTGTTCTAAAGCTCTTTGGGAACCGCTTGCGTAGCCCCACAGACGTGGGCGCTGCGGGCTTTCCTGCTGCCTTCAACCTCGACACCACCCTTTCCCACTTTGCGCCGCAACAGGCACAAAAATGGCCATATGGCTGGAGATGTGCCCCCCGCCAAAAGAACCAGCAGGGAAAACTATGCCTTGTTCTAAAGCTCTTTGGGAACCGCTTGCTTGGACCCACAGACATGGGGGCTGCGGGCTTTCCTGCTGCCTTCAGCCTCAAAACCACCGTTTCCCACTTGGCGCCTCGCCAGGCACATAAATGGCCATATGTCTCGAGATGGCTCCCCCGCCCAAAGAGCCAGCAGGGAAAACTATGCCTTGTTCTAAAGCTCTTTGGGAACCGCTTGCTTGGCCCCACAACGTGGGTGCTGCGGGCTTTCCTGCTGCCTTCAGCCTCAAAACCACCCTTTCCCACTTGGCGCCGCGCCAGGCACATAAATGGCCATATGTCTGGAGATGGCTCCCCCGCCCAAAGAACCAGCAGGGAAAACTATGCCTTGTTCTAAAGCTCTTTGGGAACCGCTTGCGTAGCCCCACAGACGTGGGGGCTGCAGGCTTTCCTGCTGCCTTCAGCCTCAAAACCACCCTTTCCCACTTGTAACCGCGCGAGGCAAAAAAATGGCCATATGTCTGGAGATTGGTCCCATGCCCAACGAGCCAGCAGGGAAAATTATGCCTTGTGCTAAAGCTCTTTGGGAACCGCTTGCTTGGCCCCACAGACGTGGGGGCTGCAGGCTTTCCTGCTGCCTTCAGCCTCAAAACCACCCTTTCCCACTTGGCGCCGCGCCAGGCACAAAAATGGCCATATGGCTGGAGATGGGTCCCCCGCCCAAAGAGCCAGCAGGGAAAACTGTGCCTTGTTCTAAAGCTCTTTGGGAACCGCTTGCTTGGCCCCACAGACGTGGGGGCTGCGGGCTTTCCTGCTGCCTTCAGCCTCAAAACCACCCTTTCCCACTTGGCGCCGCGCCAGGCACATAAATGGCCATATGTCTGGAGATGGGTCCCCCTCCAAAAGAGCCAGCAGGGAAAACTATGCCTTGTTCTAAAGCTCTTTGGGAACCGCTTGCGTAGCCCCACAGACCTGGGGGCTGCGGGCTTTCCTGCTGCCTTCAGCCTCACTACCACCCTTTCCCACTTGGCGCCGCGCCGGCACAAAAATGGCCATATGTCTGGAGACTGGACCCACGCCCAACGAGCCAGCAGGAAAAACAGTGCCTTGTTCTAAAATTCTTTGGGAATTGCTTGCTTGGACCCACAGACCTGGGGGCTGCAGGCTTTCCTGCTGCCTTCAGCCTCAAAACCACCCTTTCCCACTTGGCGCCGCGCCAGGCACAAAAATGGCCGTATGGCTGGAGATGGGTCCCCCGCCCAAAGAGCCAGCAGGGAAAACTGTGCCTTGTTCTAAAACTCTTTGGGAATTGCTTGCGTAGCCCCACAGACCTGGGGGCTGCAGGCTTTCCTGCTGGCTTCAGCCTCAAAACCACCCTTTCCCTCTTGTCCCGCGCCAGGCACAGAAATGGCCATATGTCTGGAGATTGGTCCCCCGCCCAAAGAGCCAGCAGGGAAAACTATGCCTTGTTCTAAAGCTCTTTGGGAACCGCTTGCTTGGCCCCACAGAGCTGGGGGCTGCGGGCTTTCCTGCTGCCTTCAGCCTCAAAACCACCCTTTCCCACTTGGCGCCGCGCCAGGCACAAAAATGGCCATATGGCTGGAGATGGGTCCCACGCCCAAAAGCCAGCAGGGAAAACTATGCCTTGTTCTAAAGCTCTTTGTGAACCGCCTGCGTAGCCCCACAGACCTGGAGCTGCAGGCTTTCCTGCTGCCTTCAGCCTCAAAACCACCCTTTCCCTCTTGGCGCCGCGCCAGGCACATAAATGGCCATATGTCTGGAGATGGGTCCCCCGCCCAAAGAGCCAGCAGGGAAAGCTATGCCTTGTTCTAAAGCTCTTTGGGAACCTCTTGCGTAGCCCCACAGACGTGGGGGCTGCGGGCTTTCCTGCTGCCTTCAGCCTCAAAACCACCCTTTCCCACTTGGCGCCGCGCCAGGCACATAAATGGCCATATGTCTGGAGATGGGTCGCCCTCCCAAAGAGCCAGCAGGGAAAACTATGCCTTGTTCTAAAGCTCTTTGAGAACCGCTTGCGTAGCCCCACAGACGTGGGGGCTGCAGGCTTTCCTGCTGCCTTCAGCCTCAAAACCACCCTTTCCCACTTGGCGCCGCGCCAGGCACAAAAATGGCCATATGGCTGGAGATGGGTCCCCCGCCCAAAAGCCAGCAGGGAAAATTATGCCTTGTTCTAAAGCTCTTTGGGAACCGCTTGCGTAGCCCCACAGACGTGGGGGCTGCAGGCTTTCCTGCTGCCTTCAGCCTCAAAACCACCCTTTCCCACTTGGCGCCGCGCCGGCACAAAAATGGCCATATGGCTGGAGATGGGTCCCCCGCCCAAAAGCCAGCAGGGAAAACTGCGCCTTGTTCTAAAGCTCTTTGGGAACCGCTTGCGTAGCCCCACAGACCTGGGGGCTGCAGGCTTTCCTGCTGCCGTGAGCCTCGACACCACCCTTTCCCACTAGGCGCCGCGCCAGGCAGAAAAATGGCCATATGTCTGGAGATTGGTCCCGCGCCCAACGAGCCAGCAGGGAAAACTGTGCCTTGTTCTAAAACTCTTTGGGAATTGCTTGCGTAGCCCCACAGACCTGGGGGCTGCAGGCTTTCCTGCTGGCTTCAGCCTCAAAACCACCCTTTCCCACTTGGCCCCGCGCCAGACACAGAAATGGCCATATGGCTGGAGATGTGTCCCACGCCCAAAGAACCAGCAGGGAAAACTATGCCTTGTTCTAAAGCTCTTTGGGAACCGCTTGCGTAGCCCCACAGACGTGGGGGCTGCAGGCTTTCCTTCTGCCTTCAGCCTCAAAACCACCCTTTCCCACTTGTAACCGCGCCAGGCACAAAAATGGCCATATGTCTGGAGATTGGTTCCATGCCCAACGAGCCAGCAGGGAAAACTATGCCTTGTTCTAAAGCTCTTTGGGAACCGCTTGCTTGGCCCCACAGACCTGGGGGCTGCAGGCTTTCCTGCTGCCTTCAGCCTCAAAACCACCCTTCCCCACTTTGTTCCGCGCCAGGCACAGAAATGGCAATATGGCTGGAGATGGGTCCCCCGCCCAAAGAGCGAGCAGGGAAAACTATGCCTTGTTCTAAAGCTCTTTGAGAACCGCTTGCGTAGCCCCGCAGACCTGGGGGCTGCAGGCTTTCCTGCTGCCTTCAGCCTCAAAACCACCCTTTCCCACTTGGTTTCGCGCCGGCACAAAAATGGCCATATGTCTGGAGACTGGACCCACGCCCAACGAGCCAGCAGGAAAAACAGTGCCTTGTTCTAAAATTCTTTGGGAATTGCTTGCTTGGACCCACAGACCTGGGGGCTGCAGGCTTTCCTGCTGCCTTCAGCCTCGACACCACCCTTTCCCACTTGGCGCCGCGCCAGGCACAAAAATGGCCACATGGCTGGAGATGGGTCCCCCGCCCAAAGAGCCAGCAGGGAAAACTATGCCTTGTTCTAAAGCTCTTTGGGAACCGCTTGCTTGGCCCCACGGACCTGGGGGCTGCGGGCTTTCCTGCTGCCTTCAGCCTCAAAACCACCCTTTCCCACTTCGCGCTGCGCCAGGCACATAAATGGCCATATGGCTGGAGATGGGTCCCCCGCCAAAAGAGCCAGCAGGGAAAACTATGCCTTGTTCTAAAGCTCTTTGGGAACCGCCTGCGTAGCCCCACAGACCTGGAGCTGCAGGCTTTCCTGCTGCCTTCAGCCTCAAAACCACCCTTTCCCACTTAGCGCCGCGCCGGCACAAAAATGGCCATATGGCTGGAGATGGGTCCCCCGCGCAAAAGCCAGCAGGGAAAGCTATGCCTTGTTCTAAAGCTCTTTGGGAACCGCTTGCGTAGCCCCACAGACCTGGGGGCTGCAGGCTTTCCTGCTGCCGTCAGCCTCGACACCACCCTTTCCCACTTGGAGCCGCGCCAGGCAGAAAAATGGCCATATGTCTGGAGATTGGTCCCACGCCCAACGAGCCAGCAGGGAAAACTGTGCCTTGTTCTAAAACTCTTTGGGAACCGCTTGCGTAGCCCCACAGACGTGGGGGCTGCAGGCTTTCCTGCTGGCTTCAGCCTCAAAACCACCCTTTCCCACTTGGCCCCGCGCCAGGCACAGAAATGGCCATATGTGTGGAGATGGGTCCCCCGCCCAAAGAGCCAGCAGGGAAAACTATGCCTTGTTCTAAAGCTCTTTGGGAACCGCTTGCTTGGCCCCACAGAGCTGGGGGCTGCGGGCTTTCCTGCTGCCTTCAGCCTCAAAACCACCCTTTCCCACTTGGCGCCGCGCCAGGCGCAAAAATGGCCATGTGTCTGGAAATTGGTCCCACGCCCAAAGAGCCAGCAGGAAAAATTATGCCTTGTTCTAAAGCTCTTTGGGAACGGCTTGCATAACCCCACAGACCTGGGCCTGCAGGCTTTCCTGCTGCCTTCAGCCTCAAAACCACCCTTCTCACTTGGCGCCGCGCCAGGCACAATAATGGCCATATGTCTGGAGATGGGTCCCACGCCCAAAGAGCCAGCAGGGAAAACTATGCCTTGTTCTAAAGCTCTTTGGGAACCGCTTGCGTAGCCCCACAGACCTGGGGGCTGCAGGCTTTCCTGCTGCCTTCAGCCTCAAAACCACCCTTTCCCACTTGGCGCTGTGCCAGGCGCAAAAATGGCCATGTGGCTGGAGATGGGTCCCACGCCCAACGAGCCAGCAGGAAAAACAGTGCCTTGTTCTAAAACCCTTTGGGAATTGCTTGCTTGGCCCCACAGATATTGGGGCTGCAGGCTTTCCTGCTGCCTTCAGCCTCAAAACCACCCTTTCCCACTTGGCGCCGCGCCAGGCACAAAAATGGCCATATGTCTGGAGATAGGTCCCCCGCCCAAAGATCCAGCAGGGAAAACTATGCCTTGTTCTAAAGCTCTTTGGGAACCGCTTGCGTAGCCCCACAGACGTGGGCGCTGCGGGCTTTCCTGCTGCCTTCAACCTCGACACCACCCTTTCCCACTTTGCGCCGCAACAGGCACAAAAATGGCCATATGGCTGGAGATGTGCCCCCCGCCAAAAGAACCAGCAGGGAAAACTATGCCTTGTTCTAAAGCTCTTTGGGAACCGCTTGCTTGGACCCACAGACATGGGGGCTGCGGGCTTTCCTGCTGCCTTCAGCCTCAAAACCACCGTTTCCCACTTGGCGCCTCGCCAGGCACATAAATGGCCATATGTCTGGAGATGGCTCCCCCGCCCAAAGAGCCAGCAGGGAAAACTATGCCTTGTTCTAAAGCTCTTTGGGAACCGCTTGCTTGGCCCCACAACGTGGGTGCTGCGGGCTTTCCTGCTGCCTTCAGCCTCAAAACCACCCTTTCCCACTTGGCGCCGCGCCAGGCACATAAATGGCCATATGTCTGGAGATGGCTCCCCCGCCCAAAGAACCAGCAGGGAAAACTATGCCTTGTTCTAAAGCTCTTTGGGAACCGCTTGCGTAGCCCCACAGACGTGGGGGCTGCAGGCTTTCCTGCTGCCTTCAGCCTCAAAACCACCCTTTCCCACTTGTAACCGCGCGAGGCAAAAAAATGGCCATATGTCTGGAGATTGGTCCCATGCCCAACGAGCCAGCAGGGAAAATTATGCCTTGTGCTAAAGCTCTTTGGGAACCGCTTGCTTGGCCCCACAGACGTGGGGGCTGCAGGCTTTCCTGCTGCCTTCAGCCTCAAAACCACCCTTTCCCACTTGGCGCCGCGCCAGGCACAAAAATGGCCATATGGCTGGAGATGGGTCCCCCGCCCAAAGAGCCAGCAGGGAAAACTATGCCTTGTTCTAAAGCTCTTTGGGAACCGCTTGCTTGGCCCCACAGAGCTGGGGGCTGCGGGCTTTCCTGCTGCCTTCAGCCTCAAAACCACCCTTTCCCACTTGGCGCCGCGCCAGGCACATAAATGGCCATATGTCTGGAGATGGGTCCCCCTCCAAAAGAGCCAGCAGGGAAAACTATGCCTTGTTCTAAAGCTCTTTGGGAACCGCTTGCGTAGCCCCACAGACCTGGGGGCTGCGGGCTTTCCTGCTGCCTTCAGCCTCACTACCACCCTTTCCCACTTGGCGCCGCGCCGGCACAAAAATGGCCATATGTCTGGAGACTGGACCCACGCCCAACGAGCCAGCAGGAAAAACAGTGCCTTGTTCTAAAATTCTTTGGGAATTGCTTGCTTGGACCCACAGACCTGGGGGCTGCAGGCTTTCCTGCTGCCTTCAGCCTCAAAACCACCCTTTCCCACTTGGCGCCGCGCCAGGCACAAAAATGGCCGTATGGCTGGAGATGGGTCCCCCGCCCAAAGAGCCAGCAGGGAAAACTGTGCCTTGTTCTAAAACTCTTTGGGAATTGCTTGCGTAGCCCCACAGACCTGGGGGCTGCAGGCTTTCCTGCTGGCTTCAGCCTCAAAACCACCCTTTCCCTCTTGTCCCGCGCCAGGCACAGAAATGGCCATATGTCTGGAGATTGGTCCCCCGCCCAAAGAGCCAGCAGGGAAAACTATGCCTTGTTCTAAAGCTCTTTGGGAACCGCTTGCTTGGCCCCACAGAGCTGGGGGCTGCGGGCTTTCCTGCTGCCTTCAGCCTCAAAACCACCCTTTCCCACTTGGCGCCGCGCCAGGCACAAAAATGGCCATATGGCTGGAGATGGGTCCCACGCCCAAAAGCCAGCAGGGAAAACTATGCCTTGTTCTAAAGCTCTTTGTGAACCGCCTGCGTAGCCCCACAGACCTGGAGCTGCAGGCTTTCCTGCTGCCTTCAGCCTCAAAACCACCCTTTCCCTCTTGGCGCCGCGCCAGGCACATAAATGGCCATATGTCTGGAGATGGGTCCCCCGCCCAAAGAGCCAGCAGGGAAAGCTATGCCTTGTTCTAAAGCTCTTTGGGAACCTCTTGCGTAGCCCCACAGACGTGGGGGCTGCGGGCTTTCCTGCTGCCTTCAGCCTCAAAACCACCCTTTCCCACTTGGCGCCGCGCCAGGCACATAAATGGCCATATGTCTGGAGATGGGTCGCCCTCCCAAAGAGCCAGCAGGGAAAACTATGCCTTGTTCTAAAGCTCTTTGAGAACCGCTTGCGTAGCCCCACAGACGTGGGGGCTGCAGGCTTTCCTGCTGCCTTCAGCCTCAAAACCACCCTTTCCCACTTGGCGCCGCGCCAGGCACAAAAATGGCCATATGGCTGGAGATGGGTCCCCCGCCCAAAAGCCAGCAGGGAAAATTATGCCTTGTTCTAAAGCTCTTTGGGAACCGCTTGCGTAGCCCCACAGACGTGGGGGCTGCAGGCTTTCCTGCTGCCTTCAGCCTCAAAACCACCCTTTCCCACTTGGCGCCGCGCCGGCACAAAAATGGCCATATGGCTGGAGATGGGTCCCCCGCCCAAAAGCCAGCAGGGAAAACTGCGCCTTGTTCTAAAGCTCTTTGGGAACCGCTTGCGTAGCCCCACAGACCTGGGGGCTGCAGGCTTTCCTGCTGCCGTGAGCCTCGACACCACCCTTTCCCACTAGGCGCCGCGCCAGGCAGAAAAATGGCCATATGTCTGGAGATTGGTCCCGCGCCCAACGAGCCAGCAGGGAAAACTGTGCCTTGTTCTAAAACTCTTTGGGAATTGCTTGCGTAGCCCCACAGACCTGGGGGCTGCAGGCTTTCCTGCTGGCTTCAGCCTCAAAACCACCCTTTCCCACTTGGCCCCGCGCCAGACACAGAAATGGCCATATGGCTGGAGATGGGTCCCCCGCCCAAAGAGCCAGCAGGGAAAACTATGCCTTGTTCTAAAGCTCTTTGGGAACCGCTTGCGTAGCCCCACAGACCTGGGGCCTGCAGGCTTTCCTGCTGCCTTCAGCCTCAAAACCACCCTTTCCCACTTGGCGCCGCGCCAGGCACAAAAATGGCCATGTGGCTGGAATGGGTCCCACGCCCAACGAGCCAGCAGGAAAAACAGTGCCTTGTTCTAAAACTCTTTGGGAATTGCTTGCTTGGCCCCACAGATATTGGGGCTGCAGGCTTTCCTGCTGCCTTCAGCCTCAAAACCACCCTTTCCCACTTGGCGCCGCGCCAGGCACAAAAATGGCCATATGTCTGGAGATGGGTCCCCCGCCCAAAGATCCAGCAGGGAAAACTATGCCTTGTTCTAAAGCTCTTTGGGAACCGCTTGCGTAGCCCCACAGACCTGGGGGCTGCAGGCTTTCCTGCTGGCTTCAGCCTCAAAGCCACCCTTTCCCACTTGGCGCCGCGCCGGCACAAAAATGGCCATATGTCTGGAGATGTGTCCCCCGCCCAAAAGCCAGCAGGGAAAACTGTGCCTTGTTCTAAAGCTCTTTGGGAACCGCTTGCGTAGCCCCACAGACCTGGGGCCTGCAGGCTTTCCTGCTGCCTTCAGCCTCAAAACCACCCTTTCCCACTTGGCGCCGCGCCAGACAGAAAAATGGCCATATGTCTGGAGATTGGTCCCACGCCCATCGAGCCAGCAGGGAAAACTATGCCTTGTGCTAAAGCTCTTTGGGAACCGCCTGCGTAGCCCCACAGAGCTGGAGCTGCAGGCTTTCCTGCTGCCTTCAGCCTCAAAACCACCCTTTCCCACTTGGCCCCGCGCCAGGCACAGAAATGGCCATATGGCTGGAGATGGGTCCCCTGCCCAAAGAGCCAGCAGGGAAAACTATGCCTTGTTCTAAAGCTCTTTGGGAACCGCTTGCGTAGCCCCACAGACGTGGGGGCTGTAGGCTTTCCTACTGCCTTCAGCCTCAAAACCACCCTTTCCCACTTGGCGCCGCGCTAGGTACAAAAATGGCCATATGGCTGGAGACGGCTCCCCCGCCCAAAGAACCAGCAGGGAAAATTATGCCTTGTTCTAAAGCTCTTTGGGAACCGCTTGCGTAGCCCCACAGACGTTGGGGCTGCAGGCTTTCCTGCTGCCTTCAGCCTCAAAACCACCCTTTCCCACTTGGCGCCGCGCCAGGCACAAAAATGGCCGTATGGCTGGAGATGGGTCCCACGCCCAAAGAGGCAGCAGGGAAAACTCTGCCTTGTTCTAAAGCTCTTTGGGAACCGCTTGCGTAGCCCCAGAGACCTGGGGGCTGCAGGCTTTCCTGCTGCCTTCAGCCTCGACACCACCCTTTCCCACTTGGCGCCGCGCCAGGCACAAAAATGGCCATATGTCTGGAGATGGGTCCCCCGCCCAAAGAGCCAGCAGGGAAAACTATGCCTTGTTCTAAAGCTCTTTGGGAACCGCTTGCTTGGCCCCACAGACCTGGGGGCTGCGGGCTTTCCTGCTGCCTTCAGCCTCAAAACCACCCTTTCCCACTTGGCGCCGCGCCAGGCACAAAAATGGCCATATGGCTGGAGATGGGTCCCCCGCCCAAAGAGCCAGCAGGGAAAACTATGCCTTGCTCTAAAGCTCTTTGGGAACCGCCTGCGTAGCCCCACAGACGTGGGGGCTGAAGGCTTTCCTGCTGCCTTCAGCCTCAAAACCACCCTTTCCCACTTGTGGCCGCGCCAGACACAAAAATGGCCATATGGCTGGAGATGGGTCCCCCGCCCAAAGATCCAGCAGGGAAAACTATGCCTTGTTCTAAAGCTCTTTGGGAACCGCTTGCTTGGCCCCACAGATATTGGGGCTGCGGGCTTTCCTGCTGCCTTCAGCCTCAAAACCACCCTTTCCCACTTGGCGCCGTGCCAGGCACATAAATGGCCATATGGCTGGAGATGGGTCCCACGCCAAAAGAGCCAGCAGGAAAAATTATGCCTTGTTCTAAAGCTCTTTGGGAACGGCTTGCATAACCCCTCAGACCTGGGGGCTGCAGGCTTTCCTGCTGCCTTCAGCCTCAAAACCACCCTTTCTCACTTGGCGCCGCGCCAGGCACAATAATGGCCATATGGCTGGAGATGGGTCCCCCGCCCAAAGAGCCAGCAGGGAAAACTATGCCTTGTTCTAAAGCTCTTTGGGAACCGCTTGCGTAGCCCCACAGACCTGGGGGCTGCAGGCTTTCCTGCTGGCTTCAGCCTCAAAACCACCCTTTCCCACTTGTGGCCGCGCCAGACACAAAAATGGCCATATGGCTGGAGATGGGTCCCCCGCCCAAAGAGCCAGCAGGGAAAACTATGCCTTGTTCTAAAGCTCTTTGGGAACCGCTTGCGTAGCCCCACAGACCTGGGGGCTGTGGGCTTTCCTGCTGCCTTCAGCCTCAAAACCACCCTTTCCCACTTGGCGCCGCGCCAGGCACATAAATGGCAATATGGCTGTAGATGGGTCCCCCGCCCAAAGAGCCAGCAGGGAAAACTATGCCTTGTTCTAAAGCTCTTTCGGAACCGCTTGCATAGCCCCACAGACCTGGGGGCTGCAGGCTTTCCTGCTGCCTTCAGCCTCAAAACCACCCTTTCCCACGTGGCGCCGCGCCAGGCAGAGAAATGGCAATATGGCTGGAGATGGGTCCCCCGCCAAAAGAGCCAGCAGGAAAAATTATGCCTTGTTCTAAAGCTCTTTGGGAACGGCTTGCATAACCCCTCAGACCTGGGGGCTGCAGGCTTTCCTGCTGCCTTCAGCCTCAAAACCACCCTTTCTCACTTGGCGCCGCGCCAGGCACAATAATGGCCATATGTCTGGAGATGGGTCCCACGCCCAAAGAGCCAGCAGGGAAAACTATGCCTTGTTCTAAAGCTCTTTGGGAACCGCTTGCGTAGCCCCACAGACCTGGGGCCTGCAGGCTTTCCTGCTGCCTTCAGCCTCAAAACCACCCTTTCCCACTTGGCGCCGCGCCAGGCGCAAAAATGGCCATGTGGCTGGAATGGGTCCCACGCCCAACGAGCCAGCAGGAAAAACAGTGCCTTGTTCTAAAACTCTTTGGGAATTGCTTGCTTGGCCCCACAGATATTGGGGCTGCAGGCTTTCCTGCTGCCTTCAGCCTCAAAACCACCCTTTCCCACTTGGTGCCGCGCCAGGCACAAAAATGGCCATATGTCTGGAGATGGGTCCCCCGCCCAAAGAGCCAGCAGGGAAAACTATGCCTTGTTCTAAAGCTCTTTGGGAACCGCTTGCGTAGCCCCACAGACCTGGGGGCTGCGGGCTTTCCTGCTGGCTTCAGCCTCAAAACCACCCTTTCCCACTTGGAGCCGCGCTGGCACAAAAATGGCCATATGTCTGGAGATGTGTCCCCCGCCCAAAAGCCAGCAGGGAAAACTGTGCCTTGTTCTAAAGCTCTTTGGGAACCGCTTGCGTAGCCCCACAGACGTGGGGGCTGCAGGCTTTCCTGCTGCCTTCAGCCTCAAAACCACCCTTTCCCACTTGGCGCCGCGCCAGATAGAAAAATGGCCATATGGCTGGAGATTGGTCCCACGCCCAAAGAGCCAGCAGGGAAAACTATGCCTTGTGCTAAAGCTCTTTGGGAACCGCCTGCGTAGCCCCACAGACCTGGAGCTGCAGGCTTTCCTGCTGCCTTCAGCCTCAAAACCACCCTTTCCCACTTGGCCCCGCGCCAGGCACAGAAATGGCCATATGGCTGGAGATGGGTCCCCTGCCCAAAGAGCCAGCAGGGAAAACTATGCCTTGTTCTAAAGCTCTTTGGGAACCGCTTGCGTAGCCCCACAGACGTGGGGGCTGTAGGCTTTCCTACTGCCTTCAGCCTCAAAACCACCCTTTCCCACTTGTGGCCGCGCTAGGTACAAAAATGGCCATATGGCTGGAGATGGCTCCCCCGCCCAAAGAACCAGCAGGGAAAATTATGCCTTGTTCTAAAGCTCTTTGGGAACCGCTTGCGTAGCCCCACAGACGTTGGGGCTGCAGGCTTTCCTGCTGCCTTCAGCCTCAAAACCACCCTTTCCCACTTGGCGCCGCGCCAGTCACAAAAATGGCCGTATGGCTGGAGATGGGTCCCACGCCCAAAGAGGCAGCAGGGAAAACTATGCCTTGTTCTAAAGGTCTTTGGGAACCGCTTGCGTAGCCCCAGAGACCTGGGGGCTGCAGGCTTTCCTGCTGCCTTCAGCCTCAAAACCACCCTTTCCCACTTGGCGCCGCGCCAGGCACAAAAATGGCCATATGTCTGGAGATGGGTCCCCCGCCCAAAGAGCCAGCAGGGAAAACTATGCCTTGTTCTAAAGCTCTTTGGGAACCGCTTGCTTGGCCCCACAGACCTGGCGGCTGCAGGCTTTCCTGCTGCCTTCAGCCTCAAAACCACCCTTTCCCACTTGGCGCCGTGCCAGGCACAAAAATGGCCATATGGCTGGAGATGGGTCCCCCGCCCAAAGAGCCAGCAGGGAAAACTATGCCTTGCTCTAAAGCTCTTTGGGAACCGCCTGCGTAGCCCCACAGACGTGGGGGCTGAAGGCTTTCCTGCTGCCTTCAGCCTCAAAACCACCCTTTCCCACTTGGCGCCGCGCCGGCACAAAAATGGCCATATGGCTGGAGATGGGTCCCCCGCCAAAAGAGCCAGCAGGGAAAACTATGCCTTGTTCTAAAGCTCTTTGGGAACCGCTTGCGTAGCCCCACAGACGTAGGGGCTGCAGGCTTTCCTGCTGCCGTGAGCCTCGACACCACCCTTTCCCACTAGGCACCGCGCCAGGCAGAAAAATGGCCATATGTCTGGAGATTGGTCCCGCGCCCAACGAACCAGCAGGGAAAACTGTGCCTTGTTCTAAAACTCTTTGGGAATTGCTTGCGTAGCCCCACAGACCTGGGGGCTGCAGGCTTTCCTGCTGGCTTCAGCCTCAAAACCACCCTTTCCCACTTGGCCCCGCGCCAGACACAGAAATGGCCATATGGCTGGAGATGGG
The DNA here is from genome assembly GCF_964199755.1 of Larus michahellis. Classification (NCBI taxonomy): domain Eukaryota; kingdom Metazoa; phylum Chordata; class Aves; order Charadriiformes; family Laridae; genus Larus; species Larus michahellis. Next base: position 77,918,824 of record NC_133896.1, on the reverse strand, counting down.
TCCCCCGCCCAAAGAGCCAGCAGGGAAAACTATGCCTTGTTCTAAAGCTCTTTGGGAACCGCTTGCTTGGCCCCACAGATATTGGGGCTGCGGGCTTTCCTGCTGCCTTCAGCCTCAAAACCACCCTTTCCCACTTGGCGCCGTGCCAGGCACATAAATGGCCATATGGCTGGAGATGGGACCCACGCCAAAAGAGCCAGCAGGGAAAACTATGCCTTGTTCTAAAGCTCTTTGGGAACCGCTTGCGTAGCCCCACAGACCTGGGGGCTGCGGGCTTTCCTGCTGGCTTCAGCCTCAAAACCACCCTTTCCCACTTGGCGCCGCGCTGGCACAAAAATGGCCATATGTCTGGAGATGTGTCCCCCGCCCAAAAGCCAGCAGGGAAAACTGTGCCTTGTTCTAAAGCTCTTTGGGAACCGCTTGCGTAGCCCCACAGACGTGGGGGCTGCAGGCTTTCCTGCTGCCTTCAGCCTCAAAACCACCCTTTCCCACTTGGCGCCGCGCCAGACAGAAAAATGGCCATATGTTGGAGATTGGTCCCACGCCCAACGATCCAGCAGGGAAAACTATGCCTTGTGCTAAAGCTCTTTGGGAACCGCCTGCGTAGCCCAACAGACCTGGAGCTGCAGGCTTTCCTGCTGCCTTCAGCCTCAAAACCACCCTTTCCCACTTGGCCCCGCGCCAGGCACAGAAATGGCCATATGGCTGGAGATGGGTCCCCTGCCCAAAGAGCCAGCAGGGAAAACTATGCCTTGTTCTAAAGCTCTTTGGGAACCGCTTGCGTAGCCCCACAGACGTGGGGGCTGTAGGCTTTCCTACTGCCTTCAGCCTCAAAACCACCCTTTCCCACTTGGCGCCGCGCTAGGTACAAAAATGGCCATATGGCTGGAGATGGCTCCCCCGCCCAAAGAACCAGCAGGGAAAATTATGCCTTGTTCTAAAGCTCTTTGGGAACCGCTTGCGTAGCCCCACAGACGTTGGGGCTGCAGGCTTTCCTGCTGCCTTCAGCCTCAAAACCACCCTTTCCCACTTGGTGCCGCGCCAGTCACAAAAATGGCCGTATGGCTGGAGATGGGTCCCACGCCCAAAGAGGCAGCAGGGAAAACTATGCCTTGTTCTAAAGCTCTTTGGGAACCGCTTGCGTAGCCCCAGAGACCTGGGGGCTGCAGGCTTTCCTGCTGCCTTCAGCCTCAAAACCACCCTTTCCCACTTGGCGCCGCGCCGGCACAAAAATGGCCATATGGCTGGAGATGGGTCCCCCGCCAAAAGAGCCAGCAGGGAAAACTATGCCTTGTTCTAAAGCTCTTTGGGAACCGCTTGCGTAGCCCCACAGACGTGGGGGCTGCAGGCTTTCCTGCTGCCGTGAGCCTCGACACCACCCTTTCCCACTAGGCGCCGCGCCAGGCAGAAAAATGGCCATATGTCTGGAGATTGGTCCCGCGCCCAACGAACCAGCAGGGAAAACTGTGCCTTGTTCTAAAACTCTTTGGGAATTGCTTGCGTAGCCCCACAGACGTGGGGGCTGCAGGCTTTCCTGCTGGCTTCAGCCTCAAAACCACCCTTTCCCACTTGGCCCCGCACCAGACACAGAAATGGCCATATGTCTGGAGATGGGTCCCCCGCCCAAAGAGCCAGCAGGGAAAACTATGCCTTGTTCTAAAGCTCTTTGGGAACCGCTTGCTTGGCCCCACAGATATTGGGGCTGCGGGCTTTCCTGCTGCCTTCAGCCTCAAAACCACCCTTTCCCACTTGGCGCCGTGCCAGGCACATAAATGGCCATATGGCTGGAGATGGGTCCCACGCCAAAAGAGCCAGCAGGGAAAACTATGCCTTGTTCTAAAGCTCTTTGGGAACCGCCTGCGTAGCCCCACAGACCTGGAGCTGCAGGCTTTCCTGCTGCCTTCAGCCTCAAAACCACCCTTTCCCACTTGGCGCCGCGCCAGGCACATAAATGGCAATATGGCTGTAGATGGGTCCCCCGCCCAAAGAGCCAGCAGGGAAAACTATGCCTTGTTCTAAAGCTCTTTGGGAACCGCTTGCATAGCCCCACAGACCTGGGGGCTGCAGGCTTTCCTGCTGCCTTCAGCCTCAAAACCACCCTTTCCCACTTGGCGCCGCGCCAGGCAGAGAAATGGCCATATGGCTGGAGATGGGTCCCCCGCCAAAAGAGCCAGCAGGAAAAATTATGCCTTGTTCTAAAGCTCTTTGGGAACGGCTTGCATAACCCCTCAGACCTGGGGGCTGCAGGCTTTCCTGCTGCCTTCAGCCTCAAAACCACCCTTTCTCACTTGGCGCCGTGCCAGGCACAATAATGGCCATATGTCTGGAGATGGGTCCCCCGCCCAAAGAGCCAGCAGGGAAAACTATGCCTTGTTCTAAAGCTCTTTGGGAACCGCTTGCGTAGCCCCACAGACCTGCGGCCTGCAGGCTTTCCTGCTGCCTTCAGCCTCAAAACCACCCTTTCCCACTTGGCGCCGCGCCAGGCGCAAAAATGGCCATGTGGCTGGAATGGGTCCCACGCCCAACGAGCCAGCAGGAAAAACAGTGCCTTGTTCTAAAACTCTTTGGGAATTGCCGGCGTAGCCCCACAGATATTGGGGCTGCAGGCTTTCCTGCTGCCTTCAGCCTCAAAACCACCCTTTCCCACTTGGTGCCGCGCCAGGCACAAAAATGGCCATATGTCTGGAGATGGGTCCCCCGCCCAAAGATCCAGCAGGGAAAACTATGCCTTGTTCTAAAGCTCTTTGGGAACCGCTTGCGTAGCCCCACAGACGTGGGGGCTGCAGGCTTTCCTGCTGGCTTCAGCCTCAAAACCACCCTTTCCCACTTGGCGCCGCGCTGGCACAAAAATGGCCATATGTCTGGAGATGTGTCCCCCGCCCAAAAGCCAGCAGGGAAAACTGTGCCTTGTTCTAAAGCTCTTTGGGAACCGCTTGCTTGGCCCCACAGACGTGGGGGCTGCAGGCTTTCCTGCTGCCTTCAGCCTCAAAACCACCCTTTCCCACTTGGCGCCGCGCCAGTCACAAAAATGGCCGTATGGCTGGAGATGGGTCCCACGCCCAAAGAGGCAGCAGGGAAAACTATGCCTTGTTCTAAAGCTCTTTGGGAACCGCTTGCTTGGCCCCACAGACCTGGGGGCTGCAGGCTTTCCTGCTGCCTTCAGCCTCAAAACCACCCTTTCCCACTTGGCGCCGCGCCAGGCACAAAAATGGCCATATGGCTGGAGATGGGTCCCCCGACCAAAGAGCCAGCAGGGAAAACTATGCCTTGCTCTAAAGCTCTTTGGGAACCGCCTGCGTAGCCCCACAGACGTGGGGGCTGAAGGCTTTCCTGCTGCCTTCAGCCTCAAAAACACCCTTTCCCACTTGGCGCCGCGCCGGCACAAAAATGGCCATATGGCTGGAGATGGGTCCCCCGCCAAAAGAGCCAGCAGGGAAAACTATGCCTTGTTCTAAAGCTCTTTGGGAACCGCTTGCGTAGCCCCACAGACGTAGGGGCTGCAGGCTTTCCTGGTGCCGTGAGCCTCGACACCACCCTTTCCCACTAGGCGCCGCGCCAGGCAGAAAAATGGCCATATGTCTGGAGATTGGTCCCGCGCCCAACGAACCAGCAGGGAAAACTGTGCCTTGTTCTAAAACTCTTTGGGAATTGCTTGCGTAGCCCCACAGACCTGGGGGCTGCAGGCTTTCCTGCTGGCTTCAGCCTCAAAACCACCCTTTCCCACTTGGCCCCGCGCCAGACACAGAAATGGCCATATGGCTGGAGATGGGTCCCCCGCCCAAAGAGCCAGCAGGGAAAACTATGCCTTGTTCTAAAGCTCTTTGGGAACCGCTTCCGTAGCCCCACAGACCTTGGGGCTGCAGGCTTTCCTGCTGCCTTCAGCCTCAAAACCACCCTTTCCCACTTGGCGCCGCGCCAGGCACAAAAATGGCCATATGGCTGGAGATGGGTCCCCCGCCCAAAGAGCCAGCAGGGAAAACTATGCCTTGTTCTAAAGCTCTTTGGGAACCGCTTGCTTGGCCCCACAGATATTGGGGCTGCGGGCTTTCCTGCTGCCTTCAGCCTCCAAACCACCCTTTCCCACTTGGCGCCGTGCCAGGCACATAAATGGCCATATGGCTGGAGATGGGTCCCCCGCCAAAAGAGCCAGCAGGAAAAATTATGCCTTGTTCTAAAGCTCTTTGGGAACGGCTTGCATAACCCCTCAGACCTGGGGGCTGCAGGCTTTCCTGCTGCCTTCAGCCTCAAAACCACCCTTTCTCACTTGGCGCCGCGCCAGGCACAATAATGGCCATATGTGTGGAGATGGGTCCCACGCCCAAAGAGCCAGCAGGGAAAACTATGCCTTGTTCTAAAGCTCTTTGGGAACCGCTTGCGTAGCCCCACAGACCTGGGGCCTGCAGGCTTTCCTGCTGCCTTCAGCCTCAAAACCACCCTTTCCCACTTGGCGCCGCACCAGGCGCAAAAATGGCCATGTGGCTGGAATGGGTCCCACGCCCAAAGAGCCAGCAGGAAAAACAGTGCCTTGTTCTAAAACTCTTTGGGAATTGCTTGCTTGGCCCCACAGATATTGGGGCTGCAGGCTTTCCTGCTGCCTTCAGCCTCGACACCACCCTTTCCCACTTGGCACCGCGCCAGGCACAAAAATGGCCATATGTCTGGAGATTGGTCCCCCGCCCAAAGATCCAGCAGGGAAAACTATGCCTTGTTCTAAAGCTCTTTGGGAACCGCTTGCGTAGCCCCACAGACCTGGGGGCTGCAGGCTTTCCTGCTGGCTTCAGCCTCAAAACCACCCTTTCCCACTTGGCGCCGCGCCGGCACAAAAATGGCCATATGTCTGGAGATGTGTCCCCCGCCCAAAAGCCAGCAGGGAAAACTGTGCCTTGTTCTAAAGCTCTTTGGGAACCGCTTGCGTAGCCCCACAGACGTGGGGGCTGCAGGCTTTCCTGCTGCCTTCAGCCTCAAAACCACCCTTTCCCACTTGGCGCCGCGCCAGACAGAAAAATGGCCATATGTCTGGAGATTGGTCCCACGCCCAACGAGCCAGCAGGGAAAACTATGCCTTGTGCTAAAGCTCTTTGGGAACCGCCTGCGTAGCCCCACAGACGTGGGGGCTGCAGGCTTTCCTGCTGCCTTCAGCCTCAAAACCACCCTTTCCCACTTGGCGCCGCGCCGGCACAAAAATGGCCTTATGGCTGGAGATGGGTCCCCCGCCCAAAAGCCAGCAGGGAAAACTATGCCTTGTTCTAAAGCTCTTTGGGAACCGCTTGCTTGTCCCCACAGACATGGGGGCTGCAGGATTTCCTGCTCCCGTCAGCCTCGACACCACCCTTTCCCACTTGGCGCCGCGTCAGGCAGAAAAAAGGCCATATGTCTGGAGATTGGTCCCACGCCCAAAGAGCCAGCAGGGAAAACTGTGCCTGGTTCTAAAACACTTTGGGAATTGCTTGCGTAGCCCCACAGATGTGGGGGCTGCAGGCTTTCCTGCTGCCTTCAGCCTCAAAACCACCCTTTCCCACTTGGCCCCGCGCCAGGCACAGAAATGGCCATATGGCTGGAGATGGGTCCCCCGCCCAAAGAGCCAGCAGGGAAAACTATGCCTTGTTCTAAAGCTCTTTGGGAACCGCTTGCGTAGCCCCACAGACGTGGGGGCTGTAGGCTTTCCTACTGCCTTCAGCCTCAAAACCACCCTTTCCCACTTGGCGCCGCGCCAGGCACAAAAGTGGCCATATGGCTGGAGATGGGTCCCCCGCCCAAAGAACCAGCAGGGAAAACTATGCCTTGTTCTAAAGCTCTTTGGGAACCGCTTGCTTGGCCCCACAGACCTGGGGGCTGCGGGCTTTCCTGCTGCCTTCAGCCTCAAAACCACCCTTTCCCACTTGGCGCCGTGCCAGGCACATAAATGGCCATATGTCTGGAGATGGGTCCCCCGCCCAAAGAACCAGCAGGGAAAACTATGCCTTGTTCTAAAGCTCTTTGGGAACCGCTTGCATAGCCCCACACACCTGGGGGCTGCGGGCTTTCCTGCTGCCTTCAGCCTCGACACCACCCTTTCCCACTTGGCGCCGCAACAAGCACAAAAATGGCCATATGTCTGGAGATGGGTCCCCCGCCCAAAGAGCCAGCAGGGAAAACTATGCCTTGTTCTAAAGCTCTTTGGGAACCGCTTGCGTAGCCCCACAGACGTGGGGGCTGCAGGCTTTCCTGCTGCCTTCAGCCTCAAAACCACTCTTTCCCACTTGTAACTGCGTGAGGCAAAAAAATGGCATTATGTCTGGAGATTGGTCCCATGCCCAATGAGCCAGCAGGGAAAAATATGCCTTGTTCTAAAGCTCTTTTGTAACCGCTTGTGTAGCCCAACAGACCTGGGGGCTGCGGGCTTTCCTGCTGCCTTCAGCCTCAAAACCACCCTTTCCCACTTTGTTCCGCGCCAGGCACATAAATGGCCATATGTCTGGAGATGGGTCCCCCGCCAAAAGAGCCAGCAGGGAAAACTATGCCTTGTTCTAAAGCTCTTTGGGAACAGCCTGCGTAGCCCCACAGACGTGGGGGCTGCAGACTTTCCTGCTGGCTTCAGCCTCAAAACCACCCTTTCCCACTTGGCGCCGCGCCAGGCACAAAAATGGCCATATGGCTGGAGATGGCTCCCCCGCCCAAAGAGCCAGCAGGGAAAACTATGCCTTGTTCTAAAGCTCTTTGGGAACCGCTTGCGTAGCCCCACACACCTGGGGGCTGCGGGCTTTCCTGCTGCCTTCAGCCTCAAAACCACCCTTTCCCACTTGGCGCCGCGCTAGGCACAAAAATGGCCATATGGCTGGAGATGGGTCCCCCGCCAAAAGAACCAGCAGGGAAAATTATGCCTTGTTCTAAAGCTCTTTGGGAACCGCTTGCGTAGCCCCACAGACGTTGGGGCTGCAGGCTTTCCTGCTGCCTTCAGCCTCAAAACCACCCTTTCCCACTTGGCGCCGCGCCAGGCACAAAAATGGCCGTATGGCTGGAGATGGGTCCCACGCCCAAAGAGCCAGCAGGGAAAACTATGCCTTGTTCTAAAGCTCTTTGGGAACCGCTTGCGTAGCCCCGCAGACCTGGGGGCTGCAGGCTTTCCTGCTGCCTTCAGCCTCAAAACCACCCTTTCCCACTTGGCGCCGCGCCAGGCACAAAAATGGCCATATGTCTGGAGATGGGTCCCCCGCCCAAAGAGCCAGCAGGGAAAACTATGCCTTGTTCTAAAGCTCTTTGGGAACCGCTTGCTTGGCCCCACAGACGTGGGGACTGCGGGCTTTCCTGCTGCCTTCAGCCTCAAAACCACCCTTTCCCACTTGGCGCCGCACCAGGCGCAAAAATGGCCATGTGGCTGGAATGGGTCCCACGCCCAAAGAGCCAGCAGGAAAAACAGTGCCTTGTTCTAAAACTCTTTGGGAATTGCTTGCTTGGCCCCACAGATATTGGGGCTGCAGGCTTTCCTGCTGCCTTCAGCCTCGACACCACCCTTTCCCACTTGGCACCGCGCCAGGCACAAAAATGGCCATATGTCTGGAGATTGGTCCCCCGCCCAAAGATCCAGCAGGGAAAACTATGCCTTGTTCTAAAGCTCTTTGGGAACCGCTTGCGTAGCCCCACAGACCTGGGGGCTGCAGGCTTTCCTGCTGGCTTCAGCCTCAAAACCACCCTTTCCCACTTGGCGCCGCGCCGGCACAAAAATGGCCATATGTCTGGAGATGTGTCCCCCGCCCAAAAGCCAGCAGGGAAAACTGTGCCTTGTTCTAAAGCTCTTTGGGAACCGCTTGCGTAGCCCCACAGACGTGGGGGCTGCAGGCTTTCCTGCTGCCTTCAGCCTCAAAACCACCCTTTCCCACTTGGCGCCGCGCCAGACAGAAAAATGGCCATATGTCTGGAGATTGGTCCCACGCCCAACGAGCCAGCAGGGAAAACTATGCCTTGTGCTAAAGCTCTTTGGGAACCGCCTGCGTAGCCCCACAGACGTGGGGGCTGCAGGCTTTCCTGCTGCCTTCAGCCTCAAAACCACCCTTTCCCACTTGGCGCCGCGCCGGCACAAAAATGGCCTTATGGCTGGAGATGGGTCCCCCGCCCAAAAGCCAGCAGGGAAAACTATGCCTTGTTCTAAAGCTCTTTGGGAACCGCTTGCTTGTCCCCACAGACATGGGGGCTGCAGGATTTCCTGCTCCCGTCAGCCTCGACACCACCCTTTCCCACTTGGCGCCGCGCCAGGCAGAAAAAAGGCCATATGTCTGGAGATTGGTCCCACGCCCAAAGAGCCAGCAGGGAAAACTGTGCCTGGTTCTAAAACACTTTGGGAATTGCTTGCGTAGCCCCACAGATGTGGGGGCTGCAGGCTTTCCTGCTGCCTTCAGCCTCAAAACCACCCTTTCCCACTTGGCCCCGCGCCAGGCACAGAAATGGCCATATGGCTGGAGATGGGTCCCCCGCCCAAAGAGCCAGCAGGGAAAACTATGCCTTGTTCTAAAGCTCTTTGGGAACCGCTTGCGTAGCCCCACAGACGTGGGGGCTGTAGGCTTTCCTTCTGCCTTCAGCCTCAAAACCACCCTTTCCCACTTGGCGCCGCGCCAGGCACAAAAGTGGCCATATGGCTGGAGATGGGTCCCCCGCCCAAAGAACCAGCAGGGAAAACTATGCCTTGTTCTAAAGCTCTTTGGGAACCGCTTGCTTGGCCCCACAGACCTGGGGGCTGCGGGCTTTCCTGCTGCCTTCAGCCTCAAAACCACCCTTTCCCACTTGGCGCCGTGCCAGGCACATAAATGGCCATATGTCTGGAGATGGGTCCCCCGCCCAAAGAACCAGCAGGGAAAACTATGCCTTGTTCTAAAGCTCTTTGGGAACCGCTTGCATAGCCCCACACACCTGGGGGCTGCGGGCTTTCCTGCTGCCTTCAGCCTCGACACCACCCTTTCCCACTTGGCGCCGCAACAAGCACAAAAATGGCCATATGTCTGGAGATGGGTCCCCCGCCCAAAGAGCCAGCAGGGAAAACTATGCCTTGTTCTAAAGCTCTTTGGGAACCGCTTGCGTAGCCCCACAGACGTGGGGGCTGCAGGCTTTCCTGCTGCCTTCAGCCTCAAAACCACTCTTTCCCACTTGTAACTGCGTGAGGCAAAAAAATGGCATTATGTCTGGAGATTGGTCCCATGCCCAATGAGCCAGCAGGGAAAAATATGCCTTGTTCTAAAGCTCTTTTGTAACCGCTTGTGTAGCCCAACAGACCTGGGGGCTGCGGGCTTTCCTGCTGCCTTCAGCCTCAAAACCACCCTTTCCCACTTTGTTCCGCGCCAGGCACATAAATGGCCATATGTCTGGAGATGGGTCCCCCGCCAAAAGAGCCAGCAGGGAAAACTATGCCTTGTTCTAAAGCTCTTTGGGAACAGCCTGCGTAGCCCCACAGACGTGGGGGCTGCAGACTTTCCTGCTGGCTTCAGCCTCAAAACCACCCTTTCCCACTTGGCGCCGCGCCAGGCACAAAAATGGCCATATGGCTGGAGATGGCTCCCCCGCCCAAAGAGCCAGCAGGGAAAACTATGCCTTGTTCTAAAGCTCTTTGGGAACCGCTTGCGTAGCCCCACACACCTGGGGGCTGCGGGCTTTCCTGCTGCCTTCAGCCTCAAAACCACCCTTTCCCACTTGGCGCCGCGCTAGGCACAAAAATGGCCATATGGCTGGAGATGGGTCCCCCGCCAAAAGAACCAGCAGGGAAAATTATGCCTTGTTCTAAAGCTCTTTGGGAACCGCTTGCGTAGCCCCACAGACGTTGGGGCTGCAGGCTTTCCTGCTGCCTTCAGCCTCAAAACCACCCTTTCCCACTTGGCGCCGCGCCAGGCACAAAAATGGCCGTATGGCTGGAGATGGGTCCCACGCCCAAAGAGCCAGCAGGGAAAACTATGCCTTGTTCTAAAGCTCTTTGGGAACCGCTTGCGTAGCCCCACAGACCTGGGGGCTGCAGGCTTTCCTGCTGCCTTCAGCCTCAAAACCACCCTTTCCCACTTGGCGCCGCGCCAGGCACAAAAATGGCCATATGTCTGGAGATGGGTCCCCCGCCCAAAGAGCCAGCAGGGAAAACTATGCCTTGTTCTAAAGCTCTTTGGGAACCGCTTGCTTGGCCCCACAGACGTGGGGACTGCGGGCTTTCCTGCTGCCTTCAGCCTCAAAACCACCCTTTCCCACTTGGCGCCGCGCCAGGCACATAAATGGCCATATGGCTGGAGATGGGTCCCCCGCCCAAAGAGCCAGCAGGGAAAACTATGCCTTGTTCTAAAGCTCTTTGGGAACCGCCTGCGTAGCCCCACAGACGTGGGGGCTGAAGGCTTTCCTGCTGCCTTCAGCCTCAAAACCACCCTTTCCCACTTGGCGCCGCGCCGGTACAAAAATGGCCATATGGCTGGAGATGGGTCCCCCGCCAAAAGAGCCAGCAGGGAAAACTATGCCTTGTTCTAAAGCTCTTTGGGAACCGCTTGCGTAGCCCCACAGACGTGGGGGCTGCAGGCTTTCCTGCTGCCGTGAGCCTCGACACCACCCTTTCCCACTTGGCGCCGCGCCAGGCAGAAAAATGGCCATATGTCTGGAGATTGGTCCCGCGCCCAACGAGCCAGCAGGGAAAACTGTGCCTTGTTCTAAAACTCTTTGGGAATTGCTTGCGTAGCCCCACAGACCTGGGGGCTGCAGGCTTTCCTGCTGGCTTCAGCCTCAAAACCACCCTTTCCCACTTGGCCCCGCGCCAGACACAGAAATGGCCATATGGCTGGAGATGGGTCCCCTGCCCAAAGAGCCAGCAGGGAAAACTATGCCTTGTTCTAAAGCTCTTTGGGAACCGCTTCCGTAGCCCCACAGACCTTGGGGCTGCAGGCTTTCCTGCTGCCTTCAGCCTCAAAACCACCCTTTCCCACTTGGCGCCGCGCCAGGCACAAAAATGGCCATATGGCTGGAGATGGGTCCCCCGCCCAAAGAGCCAGCAGGGAAAACTATGCCTTGTTCTAAAGCTCTTTGGGAACCGCTTGCTTGGCCCCACAGACGTGGGGGCTGCAGGCTTTCCTGCTGCCTTCAGCCTCAAAACCACCCTTTCCCACTTGGCGCCGTGCCAGGCACATAAATGGCCATATGGCTGGAGATGGGTCCCACGCCAAAAGAGCCAGCAGGGAAAACTATGCCTTGTTCTAAAGCTCTTTGGGAACCGCCTGCGTAGCCCCACAGACCTGGAGCTGCAGGCTTTCCTGCTGCCTTCAGCCTCAAAACCACCCTTTCCCACTTGGCGCCGCGCCAGGCACATAAATGGCAATATGGCTGTAGAAGGGTCCCCCGCCCAAAGAGCCAGCAGGGAAAACTATGCCTTGTTCTAAAGCTCTTTGGGAACCGCTTGCATAGCCCCACAGACCTGGGGGCTGCAGGCTTTCCTGCTGGCTTCAGCCTCAAAACCACCCTTTCCCACTTGGCGCCGCGCCAGGCACAAAAATGGGCATATGTCTGGAGATTGGTCCCACGCCCAAAGAGGCAGCAGGGAAAACTATGCCTTGTTTTAAAGCTCTTTGGGAACCGCCTGCGTAGCCCCACAGATGTGGGGGCTGCAGGCTTTCCTGCTGCCTTCAGCCTCAAAACCACCCTTTCCCACTTGGCACTGTGCCGGGCAAAAAAATGGCCATATGTCTGGAGATTGGTCCCCCGCCCAAAGAGCCAGCAGGGAAAAATATGCCTTGTTCTAAAGCTCTTTGGGAACCGCTTGCGTAGCCCACAGACCTGGGGCCTGCAGGCATTGCTGCTTCCTGCAGGCTCAAAACCACCCTTTCCCACTTGGCGCCGCGCCAGGCACAAAAATGGCCATATGTCTGGAGATTGGTCCCACGCCCAAAGAGCCAGCAGGGAAAATTATGCCTTGTTCTAAAGCTCTTTGGGAACCGCTTGCGTAGCCCCACAGACCTGGGGGTTGCAGGCTTTCCTGCTGCCGTCAGCCTCAAACCACCCTTTACCACTTAGCACCGTGCCGGGCACAAAAATGGCCATATGTCTGGAGATTGGTCCCCCGCCCAAAGAGCCAGCAGGGAAAACTATGCCTTGTTCTAAAGCTCTTTGGGAACCGCTTGTGTAGCCCCACAGACCTGGGGGCTGCAGGCTTTCCTGCTGCCTTCAGCCTCAAAACCACCCTTTCCCACTTGGTGCCGCGCCAGGCACAAAAATGGCCATATGTCTGGAGATTGGTCCCACGCCCAAAGATCCAGCAGGGAAAATTATGCCTTGTTCTAAAGCTCTTTGGGAACGGCTTGCATAACCCCACGGGCCTGTGGCCTGCAGGCTTTCCTGCTGCCTTCAGCCTCGACAGCACCCTTTCCCACTTGGCGCCGCGCCAGGCCCAAAAATGGCCATATGTCTGGGGATTGGTCCCACGCCCAAAGAGGCAGCAGGGAAAACTATGCCTTGTTCTAAAGCTCTTTGGGAACCGCTTGCGTAGCCCCACAGACCTGGGGGCCTGCAGGCTTTCCTGCGCCTTAAGCCTCAAAACCACCCTTTCCAACTTGGCGCCGCGCCAGGCACAAAAATGGCCATATGGCTGGAGATTGGTCCCACGCCCAATAGCCAGCAGGGAAAACTATGCCTTGTGCTAAAGCTCTTTGGGAACCGCTTGCGTAGCCCCACAGACCTGGGGGCTGCAGGCTTTCCTGCTGCCTTCAGCCTCAAAACCACCCTTTCCCACTTGGCGCCGCGCCAGGCACAAAAATGGCCATATGTCTGGGGATTGGTCCCACGCCCAAAGAGGCACGAGGGAAAACTATGCCTTGTTCTAAAGCTCTTTGGGAACCGCCGGCGTAGCCCCACAGACCTGGGGGCTGCAGGCTTTCCTGCTGCCGTCAGCCTCAAAACCTCCCTTTCCAACTTGGCACCATGTCGGGCACAAAAATGGCCATATGTCTGGAGATTGGTCCCCCGCCCAAAGAGCCTGCAGAGAAAACTATGCCTTCCTCTAAAGCTCTTTGGGAACGGCTTGCGTAGCCCCACAGACCTGGGGGCTGCAGGCTTTCCTGCTGCCTTCAGCCTCAAAACCACCCTTTACCACTTGGCGCCGCGCCAGGCACAAAAATGGCCATATGTCTGGAGATGGGTCCCACGCCCAAAGAGCCAGCAGGGAAAACTATGCCTTGTTCTAAAGCTCTTTGGGAACCGCTTGCGTAGCCCACAGACCTGGGGCCTGCAGGCATTCCTGCTGCCTTCAGGCTCAAAACCACCCTTTCCCACTTGGCGCCATGCCGGCACAAAAATGGCCATATGTCTGGAGATTGGTCCCACGCCCAACGAGCCAGCAGGGAAAATTATGCCTTGTTCTAAAGCTCTTTGGGAACCGCTTGCGTAGCCCCACAGACCTGGGGGCTGCAGGCTTTCCTGCTGCCGTCAGCCTCAAACCACCCTTTCCCACTTAGCACCCTGCCGGGCACAAAAATGGCCATATGTCTGGAGATTGGTCCAATGCCCAAAGAGCCAGCAGGGAAAACTATGCCTTGTTCTAAAGCTCTTTGGGAACCGCTTGCGTAGCCCCACAGACCTTGGGGCTGCAGGCTTTCCTGCTGCCTTCAGCCTCAAAACCACCCTTTCCCACTTGGCGCCGCGCCAGCACAAAAATGGCCATATGGCTGGAGATTGGTCCCACGCCCAAAGAGCCAGCAGGGAAAACTATGCCTTGTTCTAAAGCTCTTTAGGAACCGCTTGCGTAGCCCCACACACCTGCGGGCTGCAGGTTTTCCTGCTGCCTTCAGCCTCAAAACCACCCTTTCCCACTTGGCGCCGCGCCAGGCACAAAAATGGCCATTTGTCTGGAGACTTGTCCCACGCCCAAAGAGCCAGCAGGGAAAACTGTGGCTTTTCCTAAATCTCTTTGGGAACCGCTGCCGTGACCCCACAGACCTGGGGGCTGCAGGCTTTCCTGCTGCCTTCAGCCTCAAAACCACCCTTTCCCACTAGGCGCGGTGCAAGCCTCCAAAATCTACATATGTCTGGAGACTGGTCCCACACTCAAAGAGCCAGGAGGGAAAACTTTGGCTTTGTCTAAAGCTCTTTGGGAACCGCTGGCGTGGCCCCACAGACGTGGGGGCTGCAGGCTTTCCTGCTGCCTTCAGCCTCAAAACCACCCTGTTAAATTTTGGCGTCGGTCCAGGCACAAAAAAGGCCATATGTCTGGAGAGTGGTCCCACGCCAAAGAGCCAGCAGGGAAAACTATGCCTTGTTCTAAAGCTCTTTGGGAACCGCTTGCGTAGCCCCACAGACGTGGGGGCTGCAGGCTTTCCTGCTGCCTTCAGCCTCAAAACCACCCTTTACCACTTGGTGCCGTGCCAGGCACAAAAATGTCCATATGTCTGGAGATTGCTCCCACGCCCAAAGAGCCAGCAGGGAAAATTATGCCTTGTTCTAAAGCTCTTTGGGAACCGCTTGCGTAGCCCCACAGACCTGGGGCCTGCAGGCTTTCCTGCTGCCTTCAGCCTCAAAACCACCCTTTCCCACTTGGCGCCGCGCCAGGCACAATAGCGGCCATATGTCTGGAGATTGGTCCCCCGCCCAAAGAGCCAGCAGGGAAAACTATGCCTTGCTCTAAAGGTTTTTGGGAACCGCTTGCGTAGCCCCACAGACCTGGGGCCTGCAGGCTTTCCTGCTGCCTTCAGCCTCAAAACCACCCTTTCCCACTTGGCGCCACATCAGGCACAAAAATGGCCATATGTCTGGAGATTGGTCCCACGCCCAAAGAGTGAGCAGGGAAAAATATACCTTGCTCTAAAGCTCTTTGGGAACCGCTTGCGTAGCCCCACAGACGTGGGGGCTGCA